>NC_133325.1:9006508-9295431 GCF_042186555.1 Aquarana catesbeiana
AGTAGCCCACACCTGGCCATAAAACAGCTTTTGAGAATGACTAGAGGAGTTCATGGGCCCATAGCCAAACCCAGATGCCCCCAGCAACCTCTCTCTCTGTCATTTAGGACAATAGTATAATTGATTGTAATATAAAGTATATCTAAATCAGGGATGGGCAGCAGGAGAGCTGTGAGAATGGTCAGTACACTACGAGGGGTCAGTGCTGGGGTTGGAGGTTGTCAGGGAAGAGCAACAGTGCAGAGAATTCAATTTAATCCCTATTCCCCAGATAGACACTTTGTAGCTCACTAAGCACTATTCAGCATCAACTGATCTCAGTCAGAATATACAATCCTGGGGGTTTTGGTATATTTCTTTTTTTTTTAATCAAAACTTGTTTATTGATAAATTGCTTATATGATACATACAATTGTTGCAGTATAAAGACAAGGAAAAACAATACACACAGTATATGTCTCCGTTGGTATACATAGTGTCTGAGCAATAACAGAAGATGGTGCAGATGATAAATTTCTTTTACCCTTTCCATCCCCAAGGAAGAAAAATTTAAAAGGGGTTTAACCAGCACTTTCGACCTATTATGATAAAACAGTGTTATACTTTTCTTCAGTTCACGAATAAAGCAAAGTCTAGTGCATAACCTTTAAACTTAACCAAACCTGTGTTTCCTGTCTCTCTCTTCCCCCCCCCCATCTGTTGATGACTTTTTACTGAAGGAGTCTATCCATTACCAGTTGTGGTGGAGCTAGGCTAGGGTCGTCCAGCCATGGTTGCCAAATAAGATCAAATATCCCACAGCCTTCCTCTCTGAGAAAGAATTAACATATGCAATCCACTGTTTTCCTGTGGGGACCGCAGGTGCCATCCAATCAGTCTAGTGATCATATAATACATGCCTCTTGGGTACATTTCCTCATCTATTGCCCCAAGGAAGTACACCAGGGGGTTCAGGAGAACAGGTACCTGAGCTAGTCTGGATATGCATTGAGACACCTCCGCCCAATACCGGCGGAGTTTCGGGCACCTCCAGAGCAAATGTATAAAGTCCCCCCCTGATGTACCTTACATTTTGGGCATGGGGGGAGTCTCTTCTTCCCCAACTGTGGAGTTGTATTGGCGTTCTATAGGCTCTATGTAGGATAAATAATTGTGACAGTTTATGAGATGCTGAAACAGATACCGCAGGTATTGACTCCAGGGCCATGTCCCACTGATCACCATCTATGTCTCCGATAACCTCTACCCATTTACTCCTACTCTTGAGAGAGGCATGATCCTGGATGGAGGACAACAGCTCCTCGTATATCCTAGTTATAAGTCCCTTCTGGGTCTCAGCCCGGAGGACTTCCATCAGCAAAGAAGACAATGACACTGTTAAGGACTGGGTCTGCTGCTGCGCCCACAGGGCATGTCTAAGTTGGAGGTATTTGTAGAAACCCCTTGGGGTCAAGTGAAACTCCCTGCATATCTGTTCATAGGTTTTCAGTACTGTCCCTTCGTATAGCTGCGGGAAGAACTAGATCCCATTTTCCCTCCATGGGGAGAACCCCTGTAGTTTCCAAAGTTCTGGGTATCTAGGGTTGTTCCACAGTGGAGTAAAAGGCATCGGACCCCCCATCCCCATCGCCTTCTGAAATCCCTTCCATGATTTTTTAAGGAGGCCACTGATGGGGGCTGAGTGCGGGATACTTAGTAGATCCATTTCCATATGGCAGGCTGCCTTCAGTGAGGGGTTAGTCATGGTTAACAGGTTAATTACGGGGTCGTCACCTGCGTCCCTTCCCCACCCCGCTAGTCAAATTTGTGAGGCTAGGAAATACATTTTAGGGTGCGGTACAGCCAGTCCCCCTTATCCTTTCCATATTGTAGGGTGGTCAGGCTGATCCTTGCTTTTTTCTTTTTCCACATCAGATCTCTCATTAGGGAGTCTATGCGTTTGAACCACTTGTTCGGGATCCACACAGGTGAATTGTGGAACACGTACAAGAGTTGCGGGGCCCATACCATTTAATTAAATTTACTCGTCCTACCACTGACAATGGTTGCTTACACCAACTGTTACATTTAGCCTTCTGCCTGTCTAGTAACAGACCCAAGTTCAGTCTAAGATAATATGTAATATCTGGGGGCACCATAACAATCTGACTTGCTCCTGCTGGCAAAGGTGCCGCCAGGGGGTCAATAGTCATTAAAGTGGTGTTCCGGCCGAAATTATACTTTTTAAATAAAAATACCGCTATAATACACAAGCTCAATGTATTCTAGTAAAGTTTGTCTGTAAACTAAGGTCTGTTTTGTTAGTTTATAACATAACAAACTACTGCTATAAACTTCCAGCAGGCCGCGGCCAACTTAAGTGTGGGCATCTGAAGCCAGACTGTATTTCTTCCTGGATCTCATCCTTGCAGATCTCGCACATGCTCAGTGCAGCACAAGCAGTGTAATAGGTTTCATGTCAGGTTTCCATAGCAATGGCAGTGTCAGAGGAAGTTGCCGCCCCTTCCCAGAAGGCATTGCAAACAGGAAATGATGCGATGGGCCACGGCCAGGGAGGAGGAAGTGAGAAATGAATACAGCAGATATACAGTAAGCGCTGAGAAAAAAAAAATTAAAATATCCAATTTGTTTTACAGTGCGCAGTTTAGTGAGGGATGCTGAAGAGTTGTAAAAGTGGATGGAACTCCACTTTAAGATCGACTTAGACCAATTTATGGTAAAGCCAGAGAATCCGCCAAAATCAGTTATAATCCCGATCACTGTTCGCAGAGAGGCAGCGGTGTCACCCAGATAGATGAGTGCGTCATCCGCATACAGGGATATTTTGTCTTTCAGTAGGCCTCGAAATTCTACAACTTCTGGCGCATTGCGGATCAGGATGGCTAGCGGCTCTACTGCCAACGCAAACAGCAATGGGGATAGCGGGCAGCCTTGATGGGTACCCCTGTGTAGGTTAAAGGAGAGGGACAAATTGTTATTGACACGAATCCTAGCCCTGGGCCCAGAGTATAACACCCTTACCAATGCAATAAATTGGCTTTGCAGACCAAACCTTGCCAGGATTTCCAAGAGGTAGGGCCACTCCACGCTGTCAAAAGCCTTTGCGGGATCCAATGACAAAATGGCCCTACCCCCCGGATTATCCACTGGCACCTGCAGGTTCATAAACAGACATATTATCAGCCGTGGATCGGGTAGGAATAAACCCAGACTGATCACGGTGGACCAATCCTCCTATCACCTGAGAGAGCCTGGTGGCCATAACCCGTGCCAGCAACCTAACGTCCGCGTTCAATAAAGAAATCGCATGATATGAATCCGGCAGAAGCCTATCCTTGCCCGGCTTGTGGAGTACCACAATAACGGCCTCTTGCATACTATCAGGGAGGCTGCCTGTTTCTAAGGCCTCCGTGAGGGCCTGCAATAACGGTGGGAGAAGAACCTCACCATATTTGGAGTATACCTCGGCCGGCAGCCCGTCCGCGCCTGTTGATTTGTGATGAGGTGCCTGTGCTAGAGCATCTGTCAGCTCTGTCAGAGTGATTGGGGCATTCAACAATTCCCTGTCAGCATCCGAGATCTGGGGAAAAGGGCAGTTTTGTAAGAATGTGGTTAATTCTGTGGAAGTATAGTTAGTTTTAGAGGCATATACACCATTATAGAACTGGTGAAAGTCATTTAGTATGTCAGAGTTACAGGTATGTACGTCCCCGGTAGCAGTCTTAATGGCTGTAATAGTAGTAGAGTCCCTTTGCTCTCTAGCCACTAGAGCCAGGAGATGGCCTGAGTTTTCCCCCTTCTCAAAATATCCCTGTTGAAGGAAGTATCTCCTCTTCTCTGCTGCGGACATTAGGACAGAGTTGTACAGAGACTGTGCCTCCCTCCATGCTTCATGATTGGATTGAGATGGGTCAGTGACCAATGCCTGCTCTCTGCTTCTCATTTCGTCCCGTACTCTATCCTCCCATTCTCTAGAACGGTTCTTAATGCCTGTGATTTCTCTAATAAGGCAGCCCCTTAAGAATGCCTTGAGTGAGTCCCAAACCACCGCTGCACTGGCAGATCGCCTATTGAATTGCAGAAACTCACCCAGTGCACTCATTACCCCATCAGGGGATAGAAACAGGGTCAGCCAAAAAGGGGTTCACTCTCCACAATGGACGGCCAGAGGAAACAGTGGCATCCAGACGCACCCAAAATGGGGAGAGATCAGATAGGAGGCATGGTTCATATGCAGTGTCCTTCACCCGCTGCAATAATGCACTATTACCTAACCCCATGTCAATGCGGGAGAGTCCATCATGTGTGGCCGAGTGGCAGGAGTAACATTTATCATGGGGATGTCTTTCTCGCCACACATCATGAAGCCCCAGTTCAGCAAGCAGCGAGGCAAAGGCCGTCTTTCCTGTATTAGGTCTCGCTGGGTGTTAAGGGCAACCTATCCAGGCGTGAGTCCAGGGTGTTGTTGAAATCCCCCAGGGCCATTACCGGTACATCTGGGAATAACGCCATAAACTGGGCTAGGCTCCAAAGGGGGACCGCTGAATATGGCAGAGGGATATATATTGCTGCAATAACGCACGTAAGCCCATTTAATTTGCACAATAAGAAAACATATTTACCCTCTCTGTCAACCTGCTGTTGAATGCATTCAAATGTGACAGTGGCAGAAATCAGTACACTGACCCCCCCTTGAATAGAAGGAGTGTGTACAATGAAACTGTATTGGATATTTACGGGAGCGCAGCAGGTGGACAGAGTCAGATTGCAAATGAAGGCCTCTTGAACCCTTTGGGAAAGAGAGCCCTGACTGATGGGGGCATGGCCAGGGCGGAGTAAGGTGACTGTGGGGTCATTGGGGATTGGTGGTAAGACGGGACGGGGTTGGGCCTGAGCTCACTAGTGTGGCGCCCCAGGGGATTCTCGGTCTTTTCGGAAGCAGAATTGGTAAGAGCTGGACCTGACCCTGTCCCTCCAACCATGGACACGGATCTCCTTCTGGCCAGGGTCCATGAGCTGGCTCTTCAGGGTCAGGCTGACTGGCTCTTTGCCCTCCTGTCCCCTGAGGCGCCTTCTCCTGTCCCTCATTCCAATCCCCCTCAGGATATCCCCCGTCCCGCCTGAGTCCCAGTCCCTCCAGGGCCTCTTACAGCATTCCCCCTCCTTCCTCCCCCTCCGCTCTCCCCTCTGCCCGCGCTCGACAGGCCCCCCTTGGCGGTCTTCACCGCCTATCACTAAGGCCGCGACTCGGGCCTCTTCGCGTAGCCCCCGTTCTATGACCCGCGTCCCTCCCTCCCCTGCCTGTAGCGATGATCAGGGCCAGGCTGGAGCCATAGCGCTCCCTGGCTCCTTTTCATCCGACGATCCGATGGCTGTACCTGTGCCCGCCCCCGCGGCCGGCGGGGGGTTTTGGTCGGCCGGTCACTTCGTTCCTCCGCCCGGAGGTCATCCGGGAGGTCGCGGCGTAGGGGATGGATACGCTCGCCTGAGCCCTTGGCCTCCTCCACAGCCGCCAGTCCCGACCCCCTCGATGGTGGTTCCGCCGGGGACTCGGAGCCGGCTCGGCTCCCCCTGGTGGACCGTTCACTCCCTGCGCCAGGCTGAGCGGGAGATTTAAACACTGCAGCATACCTGGCCAAATCTTGTGATTGTGTGCAGCATCTCACAGCGCCGCGCAGGGTGGGGGGGGGGTCGCAGTGCGCCGGACAGCGCAGCCACTGCCTCCAGACCTGGGCAGACTCTCCCTGCGCCCTCCTGGGCGGGAGCACAGCCAGACCCAAGGCCATCCTGTGAGCACGGTTTATCGATAGTGACTCCCCCTGCGCCCGCACGGGTGGGGGACCGGTTCCCTCCCCCAGCATTTCATTTTGGTGTTGCGTCCCGGGTAGGATATGGCCCCTCTGCGCCAGGCAGGGCGAGCGATGCGCTCGTAACCCCTCCTCCTCCACTCCGTGTCCACCGACATCCTCCTGCGCCCAGCAGGGCGGAGGATGGTCATGCGTCTTTGACCTCCATCCCATCACTGGGGTAGACGCTCCCCTACGCGCCTGACCAGGCCGGAGGTCCAATTGGGATGCCTGCCACGGTTACCCGGCCTCGTCTCCCCGCGCCCAACAGGGCGGGAGATTTCGGCTCCAGACCCGGGCTGGCGGCAGCACCCGCCCCGGGTCAGCCAGCTGGAGCCGGTAGGTGTTCCTGTCGTTGCTCAGCCGCTGTCCTTGGCCAGTTGGACTCTTCCGGGTCGTTGGTTGGACCCACGCCCCTGGATCTCTCCTTGGGTCGTGACAGTCCTGCGGAACACGGCCCCACTGGTCATCAAGGTGCTAGCCGCCTCAGTCTCCAGCCTTCCAGAGTCGTTCCTGAATTGGATTCGCCGCCGGGCCCGGCGGCTGGTTGTGCATCATCGGTGATGCCTCCGCGAATAAGTGAGTATGACTGCGAGTTAATTTGGGGTAGGTCAGCTGACGCTTCCGTATCGGGCCCAGAAGACCGCATAGCGTCGGTCGTCAAATCGGTTCTTTCCAGTATGGAAGTTTCAGGCTTGGCGCCCAACCCCACCTCTGCTTTCGGGGGTGCTTTGTGGGTGGTTGCGCCTACTGGCACCCACCTAACGGAGGAGATGAAAGAAAAGATATGGCGACGCGAATTTGTCGACTTCCTCGCCCTCGTGCCGCCGGACAGGGAGACGATCGACAAATCTCGGCGGGTTGACGTATCGGCTCAGGGTGACAAACTTAAAACAGCAGGACGTGGAAACCTTGCAAAAAGCCCTGAACAAATTAATGGGGGAGGGGCGACTACATGGCAAATGAGGTTCAATGTAGAAAAATGTAAAATAATGTATTTGGGTGGTAAAAATCTGAATGCAATCTATAGACTGGGGGGAGAACCTCTGGGGGGATCTAGGATGGAAAAGGACCTGGGGGTCCTAGTAGATGATAGGCTCAGCAATGACATGCAATGCCAAGCTGCTGCTAACAAAGCAAACAGAATATTGGCATTAAAAAGGGGATCAACTCCAGAGATAAAACGATAATTCTCCCGCTCTACAAGACTCTGGTCCGGCCGCACCTGAAGTATGCTGTCCAGTTCTGGGCACCAGTCCTCAGGAAGGATGTACTGGAAATGGAGGGAGTACAAAGAAGGGCAACAAAGCTAATAAAGGGTCTGGAGGATCTTAGTTATGAGGAAAGGTTATGAGCTCTGAACTTATTCTCTCTGGAGAAGAGACACTTGAGAGGGGATATGATTTCATTGTATAAATACCGGACTGGTGACCCCACAATATATAAATACCGGACTGGTGACCCCACAATATATAAATACCGGACTGGTGACCCCACAATATATAAATACCGGACTGGTGACCCCACAATATATAAATACCGGACTGGTGACCCCACAATATATAAATACCGGACTGGTGACCCCACAATATACAAATACTGGACTGGTGACCCCACAATAGGGATAAAACTTTTTCGCAGAAGAGAGTTTAATAAGACTCGTGGCCACTCATTACAATTAGAAGAAAAGAGGTTTAACCTTAAACTACGTAGAGGGTTCTTTACTGTAAGAGCGGCAAGGATGTGGAATTCCCTTCCACAGGCGGTGGTCTCAGCGGGGAGCATTGATAGCTTCAAGAAACTATTAGATAATCACCTGAATGACCGCAACATACAGGATATATAATGTAATACTGACACATAATCACACAACATACAGAGATATATAATGTAATATGACATATAATCACACAACATACAGAGATATATAATGTAATATGACATATAATCACACAACATACAGAGATATATAATGTAATATGACATATAATCACACAACATACAGGATATATAATGTAATATGACATATAATCACACAACATACAGAGATATATAATGTAATATGACATATAATCACACAACATACAGAGATATATAATGTAATATGACATATAATCACACAACATACAGAGATATATAATGTAATATGACATATAATCACACAACATACAGGATATATAATGTAATATGACATATAATCACACAACATACAGAGATATATAATGTAATATGACATATAATCACACAACATACAGAGATATATAATGTAATATGACATATAATCACACAACATACAGAGATATATAATGTAATATGACATATAATCACACAACATACAGAGATATATAATGTAATATGACATATAATCACACAACATACAGAGATATATAATGTAATATGACATATAATCACACAACATACAGAGATATATAATGTAATATGACATATAATCACACAACATACAGAGATATATAATGTAATATGACATATAATCACACAACATACAGAGATATATAATGTAATATGACATATAATCACACAACATACAGAGATATATAATGTAATATGACATATAATCACACAACATACAGAGATATATAATGTAATATGACATATAATCACACAACATACAGAGATATATAATGTAATATGACATATAATCACACAACATACAGAGATATATAATGTAATATGACATATAATCACACAACATACAGGATATATAATGTAATATGACATATAATCACACAACATACAGAGATATATAATGTAATATGACATATAATCACACAACATACAGAGATATATAATGTAATATGACATATAATCACACAACATACAGAGATATATAATGTAATATGACATATAATCACACAACATACAGAGATATATAATGTAATATGACATATAATCACACAACATACAGAGATATATAATGTAATATGACATATAATCACACAACATACAGGATATATAATGTAATATGACATATAATCACACAACATACAGGATATATAATGTAATATGACATATAATCACACAACATACAGAGATATATAATGTAATATGACATATAATCACACAACATACAGGATATATAATGTAATATGACATATAATCACACAACATACAGAGATATATAATGTAATATGACATATAATCACACAACATACAGAGATATATAATGTAATATGACATATAATCACACAACATACAGAGATATATAATGTAATATGACATATAATCACACAACATACAGAGATATATAATGTAATATGACATATAATCACACAACATACAGAGATATATAATGTAATATGACATATAATCACACAACATACAGAGATATATAATGTAATATGACATATAATCACACAACATACAGAGATATATAATGTAATATGACATATAATCACACAACATACAGAGATATATAATGTAATATGACATATAATCACACAACATACAGAGATATATAATGTAATATGACATATAATCACACAACATACAGAGATATATAATGTAATATGACATATAATCACACAACATACAGAGATATATAATGTAATATGACATATAATCACACAACATACAGAGATATATAATGTAATATGACATATAATCACACAACATACAGAGATATATAATGTAATATGACATATAATCACACAACATACAGAGATATATAATGTAATATGACATATAATCACACAACATACAGGATATATAATGTAATATGACATATAATCACACAACATACAGGATATATAATGTAATATGACATATAATCACACAACATACAGAGATATATAATGTAATATGACATATAATCACACAACATACAGAGATATATAATGTAATATGACATATAATCACACAACATACAGAGATATATAATGTAATATGACATATAATCACACAACATACAGAGATATATAATGTAATATGACATATAATCACACAACATACAGAGATATATAATGTAATATGACATATAATCACACAACATACAGAGATATATAATGTAATATGACATATAATCACACAACATACAGGATATATAATGTAATATGACATATAATCACACAACATACAGGATATATAATGTAATATGACATATAATCACACAACATACAGAGATATATAATGTAATATGACATATAATCACACAACATACAGAGATATATAATGTAATATGACATATAATCACACAACATACAGAGATATATAATGTAATATGACATATAATCACACAACATACAGGATATATAATGTAATATGACATATAATCACACAACATACAGGATATATAATGTAATATGACATATAATCACACAACATACGGAGATATATAATGTAATATGACATATAATCACACAACATACAGAGATATATAATGTAATATGACATATAATCACACAACATACAGAGATATATAATGTAATATGACATATAATCACACAACATAAAGAGATATATAATGTAATATGACATATAATCACACAACATACAGAGATATATAATGTAATATGACATATAATCACACAACATACAGAGATATATAATGTAATATGACATATAATCACACAACATACAGAGATATATAATGTAATATGACATATAATCACACAACATACAGAGATATATAATGTAATATGACATATAATCACACAACATACAGAGATATATAATGTAATATGACATATAATCACACAACATACAGAGATATATAATGTAATATGACATATAATCACACAACATACAGAGATATATAATGTAATATGACATATAATCACACAACATACAGGATATATAATGTAATATGACATATAATCACACAACATACAGAGATATATAATGTAATATGACATATAATCACACAACATACAGAGATATATAATGTAATACTGACATATAATCACACAACATACAGGATATATAATGTAATATGACATATAATCACACAACATACAGAGATATATAATGTAATATGACATATAATCACACAACATACAGAGATATATAATGTAATATGACATATAATCACACAACATACAGAGATATATAATGTAATATGACATATAATCACACAACATACAGAGATATATAATGTAATATGACATATAATCACACAACATACAAGATATATAATGTAATATGACATATAATCACACAACATACAGAGATATATAATGTAATATGACATATAATCACACAACATACAGGGATATATAATGTAATATGACATATAATCACACAACATACAGGATATATAATGTAATATGACATATAATCACACAACATACAGAGATATATAATGTAATATGACATATAATCACACAACATACAGAGATATATAATGTAATATGACATATAATCACACAACATACAGGATATATAATGTAATATGACATATAATCACACAACATACAGAGATATATAATGTAATATGACATATAATCACACAACATACAGAGATATATAATGTAATATGACATATAATCACACAACATACAGAGATATATAATGTAATATGACATATAATCACACAACATACAGAGATATATAATGTAATATGACATATAATCACACAACATACAGAGATATATAATGTAATATGACATATAATCACACAACATACAGAGATATATAATGTAATATGACATATAATCACACAACATACAGAGATATATAATGTAATATGACATATAATCACACAACATACAGAGATATATAATGTAATATGACATATAATCACACAACATACAGAGATATATAATGTAATATGACATATAATCACACAACATACAGAGATATATAATGTAATATGACATATAATCACACAACATACAGAGATATATAATGTAATATGACATATAATCACACAACATACAGAGATATATAATGTAATATGACATATAATCACACAACATACAGAGATATATAATGTAATATGACATATAATCACACAACATACAGAGATATATAATGTAATATGACATATAATCACACAACATACAGAGATATATAATGTAATATGACATATAATCACACAACATACAGAGATATATAATGTAATATGACATATAATCACACAACATACAGAGATATATAATGTAATATGACATATAATCACACAACATACAGAGATATATAATGTAATATGACATATAATCACACAACATACAGAGATATATAATGTAATATGACATATAATCACACAACATACAGAGATATATAATGTAATATGACATATAATCACACAACATACAGAGATATATAATGTAATATGACATATAATCACACAACATACAGAGATATATAATGTAATATGACATATAATCACACAACATACAGAGATATATAATGTAATATGACATATAATCACACAACATACAGAGATATATAATGTAATATGACATATAATCACACAACATACAGAGATATATAATGTAATATGACATATAATCACACAACATACAGAGATATATAATGTAATATGACATATAATCACACAACATACAGAGATATATAATGTAATATGACATATAATCACACAACATACAGAGATATATAATGTAATATGACATATAATCACACAACATACAGAGATATAATGTAATATGACATATAATCACACAACATACAGAGATATATAATGTAATATGACATATAATCACACAACATACAGAGATATATAATGTAATATGACATATAATCACACAACATACAGAGATATATAATGTAATATGACATATAATCACACAACATACAGAGATATATAATGTAATATGACATATAATCACACAACATACAGAGATATATAATGTAATATGACATATAATCACACAACATACAGAGATATATAATGTAATATGACATATAATCACACAACATACAGAGATATATAATGTAATATGACATATAATCACACAACATACAGAGATATATAATGTAATATGACATATAATCACACAACATACAGAGATATATAATGTAATATGACATATAATCACACAACATACAGAGATATATAATGTAATATGACATATAATCACACAACATACAGAGATATATAATGTAATATGACATATAATCACACAACATACAGAGATATATAATGTAATATGACATATAATCACACAACATACAGAGATATATAATGTAATATGACATATAATCACACAACATACAGAGATATATAATGTAATATGACATATAATCACACAACATACAGAGATATATAATGTAATATGACATATAATCACACAACATACAGAGATATATAATGTAATATGACATATAATCACACAACATACAGAGATATATAATGTAATATGACATATAATCACACAACATACAGAGATATATAATGTAATATGACATATAATCACACAACATACAGAGATATATAATGTAATATGACATATAATCACACAACATACAGAGATATATAATGTAATATGACATATAATCACACAACATACAGAGATATATAATGTAATATGACATATAATCACACAACATACAGAGATATATAATGTAATATGACATATAATCACACAACATACAGAGATATATAATGTAATATGACATATAATCACACAACATACAGAGATATATAATGTAATATGACATATAATCACACAACATACAGAGATATATAATGTAATATGACATATAATCACACAACATACAGAGATATATAATGTAATATGACATATAATCACACAACATACAGAGATATATAATGTAATATGACATATAATCACACAACATACAGAGATATATAATGTAATATGACATATAATCACACAACATACAGAGATATATAATGTAATATGACATATAATCACACAACATACAGAGATATATAATGTAATATGACATATAATCACACAACATACAGAGATATATAATGTAATATGACATATAATCACACAACATACAGAGATATATAATGTAATATGACATATAATCACACAACATACAGAGATATATAATGTAATATGACATATAATCACACAACATACAGAGATATATAATGTAATATGACATATAATCACACAACATACAGAGATATATAATGTAATATGACATATAATCACACAACATACAGAGATATATAATGTAATATGACATATAATCACACAACATACAGAGATATATAATGTAATATGACATATAATCACACAACATACAGAGATATATAATGTAATATGACATATAATCACACAACATACAGAGATATATAATGTAATATGACATATAATCACACAACATACAGAGATATATAATGTAATATGACATATAATCACACAACATACAGAGATATATAATGTAATATGACATATAATCACACAACATACAGAGATATATAATGTAATATGACATATAATCACACAACATACAGAGATATATAATGTAATATGACATATAATCACACAACATACAGAGATATATAATGTAATATGACATATAATCACACAACATACAGAGATATATAATGTAATATGACATATAATCACACAACATACAGAGATATATAATGTAATATGACATATAATCACACAACATACAGAGATATATAATGTAATATGACATATAATCACACAACATACAGAGATATATAATGTAATATGACATATAATCACACAACATACAGAGATATATAATGTAATATGACATATAATCACACAACATACAGAGATATATAATGTAATATGACATATAATCACACAACATACAGAGATATATAATGTAATATGACATATAATCACACAACATACAGAGATATATAATGTAATATGACATATAATCACACAACATACAGAGATATATAATGTAATATGACATATAATCACACAACATACAGAGATATATAATGTAATATGACATATAATCACACAACATACAGAGATATATAATGTAATATGACATATAATCACACAACATACAGAGATATATAATGTAATATGACATATAATCACACAACATACAGAGATATATAATGTAATATGACATATAATCACACAACATACAGAGATATATAATGTAATATGACATATAATCACACAACATACAGAGATATATAATGTAATATGACATATAATCACACAACATACAGAGATATATAATGTAATATGACATATAATCACACAACATACAGAGATATATAATGTAATATGACATATAATCACACAACATACAGAGATATATAATGTAATATGACATATAATCACACAACATACAGAGATATATAATGTAATATGACATATAATCACACAACATACAGAGATATATAATGTAATATGACATATAATCACACAACATACAGAGATATATAATGTAATATGACATATAATCACACAACATACAGAGATATATAATGTAATATGACATATAATCACACAACATACAGAGATATATAATGTAATATGACATATAATCACACAACATACAGAGATATATAATGTAATATGACATATAATCACACAACATACAGAGATATATAATGTAATATGACATATAATCACACAACATACAGAGATATATAATGTAATATGACATATAATCACACAACATACAGAGATATATAATGTAATATGACATATAATCACACAACATACAGAGATATATAATGTAATATGACATATAATCACACAACATACAGAGATATATAATGTAATATGACATATAATCACACAACATACAGAGATATATAATGTAATATGACATATAATCACACAACATACAGAGATATATAATGTAATATGACATATAATCACACAACATACAGAGATATATAATGTAATATGACATATAATCACACAACATACAGAGATATATAATGTAATATGACATATAATCACACAACATACAGAGATATATAATGTAATATGACATATAATCACACAACATACAGAGATATATAATGTAATATGACATATAATCACACAACATACAGAGATATATAATGTAATATGACATATAATCACACAACATACAGAGATATATAATGTAATATGACATATAATCACACAACATACAGAGATATATAATGTAATATGACATATAATCACACAACATACAGAGATATATAATGTAATATGACATATAATCACACAACATACAGAGATATATAATGTAATATGACATATAATCACACAACATACAGAGATATATAATGTAATATGACATATAATCACACAACATACAGAGATATATAATGTAATATGACATATAATCACACAACATACAGAGATATATAATGTAATATGACATATAATCACACAACATACAGAGATATATAATGTAATATGACATATAATCACACAACATACAGAGATATATAATGTAATATGACATATAATCACACAACATACAGAGATATATAATGTAATATGACATATAATCACACAACATACAGAGATATATAATGTAATATGACATATAATCACACAACATACAGAGATATATAATGTAATATGACATATAATCACACAACATACAGAGATATATAATGTAATATGACATATAATCACACAACATACAGAGATATATAATGTAATATGACATATAATCACACAACATACAGAGATATATAATGTAATATGACATATAATCACACAACATACAGAGATATATAATGTAATATGACATATAATCACACAACATACAGAGATATATAATGTAATATGACATATAATCACACAACATACAGAGATATATAATGTAATATGACATATAATCACACAACATACAGAGATATATAATGTAATATGACATATAATCACACAACATACAGAGATATATAATGTAATATGACATATAATCACACAACATACAGAGATATATAATGTAATATGACATATAATCACACAACATACAGAGATATATAATGTAATATGACATATAATCACACAACATACAGAGATATATAATGTAATATGACATATAATCACACAACATACAGAGATATATAATGTAATATGACATATAATCACACAACATACAGAGATATATAATGTAATATGACATATAATCACACAACATACAGAGATATATAATGTAATATGACATATAATCACACAACATACAGAGATATATAATGTAATATGACATATAATCACACAACATACAGAGATATATAATGTAATATGACATATAATCACACAACATACAGAGATATATAATGTAATATGACATATAATCACACAACATACAGAGATATATAATGTAATATGACATATAATCACACAACATACAGAGATATATAATGTAATATGACATATAATCACACAACATACAGAGATATATAATGTAATATGACATATAATCACACAACATACAGAGATATATAATGTAATATGACATATAATCACACAACATACAGAGATATATAATGTAATATGACATATAATCACACAACATACAGAGATATATAATGTAATATGACATATAATCACACAACATACAGAGATATATAATGTAATATGACATATAATCACACAACATACAGAGATATATAATGTAATATGACATATAATCACACAACATACAGAGATATATAATGTAATATGACATATAATCACACAACATACAGAGATATATAATGTAATATGACATATAATCACACAACATACAGAGATATATAATGTAATATGACATATAATCACACAACATACAGAGATATATAATGTAATATGACATATAATCACACAACATACAGAGATATATAATGTAATATGACATATAATCACACAACATACAGAGATATATAATGTAATATGACATATAATCACACAACATACAGAGATATATAATGTAATATGACATATAATCACACAACATACAGAGATATATAATGTAATATGACATATAATCACACAACATACAGAGATATATAATGTAATATGACATATAATCACACAACATACAGAGATATATAATGTAATATGACATATAATCACACAACATACAGAGATATATAATGTAATATGACATATAATCACACAACATACAGAGATATATAATGTAATATGACATATAATCACACAACATACAGAGATATATAATGTAATATGACATATAATCACACAACATACAGAGATATATAATGTAATATGACATATAATCACACAACATACAGAGATATATAATGTAATATGACATATAATCACACAACATACAGAGATATATAATGTAATATGACATATAATCACACAACATACAGAGATATATAATGTAATATGACATATAATCACACAACATACAGAGATATATAATGTAATATGACATATAATCACACAACATACAGAGATATATAATGTAATATGACATATAATCACACAACATACAGAGATATATAATGTAATATGACATATAATCACACAACATACAGAGATATATAATGTAATATGACATATAATCACACAACATACAGAGATATATAATGTAATATGACATATAATCACACAACATACAGAGATATATAATGTAATATGACATATAATCACACAACATACAGAGATATATAATGTAATATGACATATAATCACACAACATACAGAGATATATAATGTAATATGACATATAATCACACAACATACAGAGATATATAATGTAATATGACATATAATCACACAACATACAGAGATATATAATGTAATATGACATATAATCACACAACATACAGAGATATATAATGTAATATGACATATAATCACACAACATACAGAGATATATAATGTAATATGACATATAATCACACAACATACAGAGATATATAATGTAATATGACATATAATCACACAACATACAGAGATATATAATGTAATATGACATATAATCACACAACATACAGAGATATATAATGTAATATGACATATAATCACACAACATACAGAGATATATAATGTAATATGACATATAATCACACAACATACAGAGATATATAATGTAATATGACATATAATCACACAACATACAGAGATATATAATGTAATATGACATATAATCACACAACATACAGAGATATATAATGTAATATGACATATAATCACACAACATACAGAGATATATAATGTAATATGACATATAATCACACAACATACAGAGATATATAATGTAATATGACATATAATCACACAACATACAGAGATATATAATGTAATATGACATATAATCACACAACATACAGAGATATATAATGTAATATGACATATAATCACACAACATACAGAGATATATAATGTAATATGACATATAATCACACAACATACAGAGATATATAATGTAATATGACATATAATCACACAACATACAGAGATATATAATGTAATATGACATATAATCACACAACATACAGAGATATATAATGTAATATGACATATAATCACACAACATACAGAGATATATAATGTAATATGACATATAATCACACAACATACAGAGATATATAATGTAATATGACATATAATCACACAACATACAGAGATATATAATGTAATATGACATATAATCACACAACATACAGAGATATATAATGTAATATGACATATAATCACACAACATACAGAGATATATAATGTAATATGACATATAATCACACAACATACAGAGATATATAATGTAATATGACATATAATCACACAACATACAGAGATATATAATGTAATATGACATATAATCACACAACATACAGAGATATATAATGTAATATGACATATAATCACACAACATACAGAGATATATAATGTAATATGACATATAATCACACAACATACAGAGATATATAATGTAATATGACATATAATCACACAACATACAGAGATATATAATGTAATATGACATATAATCACACAACATACAGAGATATATAATGTAATATGACATATAATCACACAACATACAGAGATATATAATGTAATATGACATATAATCACACAACATACAGAGATATATAATGTAATATGACATATAATCACACAACATACAGAGATATATAATGTAATATGACATATAATCACACAACATACAGAGATATATAATGTAATATGACATATAATCACACAACATACAGAGATATATAATGTAATATGACATATAATCACACAACATACAGAGATATATAATGTAATATGACATATAATCACACAACATACAGAGATATATAATGTAATATGACATATAATCACACAACATACAGAGATATATAATGTAATATGACATATAATCACACAACATACAGAGATATATAATGTAATATGACATATAATCACACAACATACAGAGATATATAATGTAATATGACATATAATCACACAACATACAGAGATATATAATGTAATATGACATATAATCACACAACATACAGAGATATATAATGTAATATGACATATAATCACACAACATACAGAGATATATAATGTAATATGACATATAATCACACAACATACAGAGATATATAATGTAATATGACATATAATCACACAACATACAGAGATATATAATGTAATATGACATATAATCACACAACATACAGAGATATATAATGTAATATGACATATAATCACACAACATACAGAGATATATAATGTAATATGACATATAATCACACAACATACAGAGATATATAATGTAATATGACATATAATCACACAACATACAGAGATATATAATGTAATATGACATATAATCACACAACATACAGAGATATATAATGTAATATGACATATAATCACACAACATACAGAGATATATAATGTAATATGACATATAATCACACAACATACAGAGATATATAATGTAATATGACATATAATCACACAACATACAGAGATATATAATGTAATATGACATATAATCACACAACATACAGAGATATATAATGTAATATGACATATAATCACACAACATACAGAGATATATAATGTAATATGACATATAATCACACAACATACAGAGATATATAATGTAATATGACATATAATCACACAACATACAGAGATATATAATGTAATATGACATATAATCACACAACATACAGAGATATATAATGTAATATGACATATAATCACACAACATACAGAGATATATAATGTAATATGACATATAATCACACAACATACAGAGATATATAATGTAATATGACATATAATCACACAACATACAGAGATATATAATGTAATATGACATATAATCACACAACATACAGAGATATATAATGTAATATGACATATAATCACACAACATACAGAGATATATAATGTAATATGACATATAATCACACAACATACAGAGATATATAATGTAATATGACATATAATCACACAACATACAGAGATATATAATGTAATATGACATATAATCACACAACATACAGAGATATATAATGTAATATGACATATAATCACACAACATACAGAGATATATAATGTAATATGACATATAATCACACAACATACAGAGATATATAATGTAATATGACATATAATCACACAACATACAGAGATATATAATGTAATATGACATATAATCACACAACATACAGAGATATATAATGTAATATGACATATAATCACACAACATACAGAGATATATAATGTAATATGACATATAATCACACAACATACAGAGATATATAATGTAATATGACATATAATCACACAACATACAGAGATATATAATGTAATATGACATATAATCACACAACATACAGAGATATATAATGTAATATGACATATAATCACACAACATACAGAGATATATAATGTAATATGACATATAATCACACAACATACAGAGATATATAATGTAATATGACATATAATCACACAACATACAGAGATATATAATGTAATACTGACATATAATCACACAACATACAGAGATATATAATGTAATATGACATATAATCACACAACATACAGAGATATATAATGTAATATGACATATAATCACACAACATACAGAGATATATAATGTAATATGACATATAATCACACAACATACAGAGATATATAATGTAATATGACATATAATCACACAACATACAGAGATATATAATGTAATATGACATATAATCACACAACATACAGAGATATATAATGTAATATGACATATAATCACACAACATACAGAGATATATAATGTAATATGACATATAATCACACAACATACAGAGATATATAATGTAATATGACATATAATCACACAACATACAGAGATATATAATGTAATATGACATATAATCACACAACATACAGAGATATATAATGTAATATGACATATAATCACACAACATACAGAGATATATAATGTAATATGACATATAATCACACAACATACAGAGATATATAATGTAATATGACATATAATCACACAACATACAGAGATATATAATGTAATATGACATATAATCACACAACATACAGAGATATATAATGTAATATGACATATAATCACACAACATACAGAGATATATAATGTAATATGACATATAATCACACAACATACAGAGATATATAATGTAATATGACATATAATCACACAACATACAGAGATATATAATGTAATATGACATATAATCACACAACATACAGAGATATATAATGTAATATGACATATAATCACACAACATACAGAGATATATAATGTAATATGACATATAATCACACAACATACAGAGATATATAATGTAATATGACATATAATCACACAACATACAGAGATATATAATGTAATATGACATATAATCACACAACATACAGAGATATATAATGTAATATGACATATAATCACACAACATACAGAGATATATAATGTAATATGACATATAATCACACAACATACAGAGATATATAATGTAATATGACATATAATCACACAACATACAGAGATATATAATGTAATATGACATATAATCACACAACATACAGAGATATATAATGTAATATGACATATAATCACACAACATACAGAGATATATAATGTAATATGACATATAATCACACAACATACAGAGATATATAATGTAATATGACATATAATCACACAACATACAGAGATATATAATGTAATATGACATATAATCACACAACATACAGAGATATATAATGTAATATGACATATAATCACACAACATACAGAGATATATAATGTAATATGACATATAATCACACAACATACAGAGATATATAATGTAATATGACATATAATCACACAACATACAGAGATATATAATGTAATATGACATATAATCACACAACATACAGAGATATATAATGTAATATGACATATAATCACACAACATACAGAGATATATAATGTAATATGACATATAATCACACAACATACAGAGATATATAATGTAATATGACATATAATCACACAACATACAGAGATATATAATGTAATATGACATATAATCACACAACATACAGAGATATATAATGTAATATGACATATAATCACACAACATACAGAGATATATAATGTAATATGACATATAATCACACAACATACAGAGATATATAATGTAATATGACATATAATCACACAACATACAGAGATATATAATGTAATATGACATATAATCACACAACATACAGAGATATATAATGTAATATGACATATAATCACACAACATACAGAGATATATAATGTAATATGACATATAATCACACAACATACAGAGATATATAATGTAATATGACATATAATCACACAACATACAGAGATATATAATGTAATATGACATATAATCACACAACATACAGAGATATATAATGTAATATGACATATAATCACACAACATACAGAGATATATAATGTAATATGACATATAATCACACAACATACAGAGATATATAATGTAATATGACATATAATCACACAACATACAGAGATATTGTAATATGACATATAATCACACAACATACAGAGATATATAATGTAATATGACATATAATCACACAACATACAGAGATATATAATGTAATATGACATATAATCACACAACATACAGAGATATATAATGTAATATGACATATAATCACACAACATACAGAGATATATAATGTAATATGACATATAATCACACAACATACAGGATATATAATGTAATATGACATATAATCACACAACATACAGAGATATATAATGTAATATGACATATAATCACACAACATACAGAGATATATAATGTAATATGACATATAATCACACAACATACAGAGATATATAATGTAATATGACATATAATCACACAACATACAGGGATATATAATGTAATATGACATATAATCACACAACATACAGAGATATATAATGTAATATGACATATAATCACACAACATACAGGGATATATAATGTAATATGACATATAATCACACAACATACAGAGATATATAATGTAATATGACATATAATCACACAACATACAGGGATATATAATGTAATATGACATATAATCACACAACATACAGAGATATATAATGTAATATGACATATAATCACACAACATACAGGGATATATAATGTAATATGACATATAATCACACAACATACAGAGATATATAATGTAATATGACATATAATCACACAACATACAGAGATATATAATGTAATATGACATATAATCACACAACATACAGGATATATAATGTAATATGACATATAATCACACAACATACAGAGATATATAATGTAATATGACATATAATCACACAACATACAGAGATATATAATGTAATATGACATATAATCACACAACATACAGAGATATATAATGTAATATGACATATAATCACACAACATACAGAGATATATAATGTAATATGACATATAATCACACAACATACAGGATATATAATGTAATATGACATATAATCACACAACATACAGAGATATATAATGTAATATGACATATAATCACACAACATACAGAGATATATAATGTAATATGACATATAATCACACAACATACAGAGATATATAATGTAATATGACATATAATCACACAACATACAGGGATATATAATGTAATATGACATATAATCACACAACATACAGAGATATATAATGTAATATGACATATAATCACACAACATACAGGATATATAATGTAATATGACATATAATCACACAACATACAGAGATATATAATGTAATATGACATATAATCACACAACATACAGAGATATATAATGTAATATGACATATAATCACACAACATACAGAGATATATAATGTAATATGACATATAATCACACAACATACAGGATATATAATGTAATATGACATATAATCACACAACATACAGGATATATAATGTAATATGACATATAATCACACAACATACAGGGATATATAATGTAATATGACATATAATCACACAACATACAGAGATATATAATGTAATATGACATATAATCACACAACATACAGGATATATAATGTAATATGACATATAATCACACAACATACAGAGATATATAATGTAATATGACATATAATCACACAACATACAGAGATATATAATGTAATATGACATATAATCACACAACATACAGAGATATATAATGTAATATGACATATAATCACACAACATACAGAGATATATAATGTAATATGACATATAATCACACAACATACAGGATATATAATGTAATATGACATATAATCACACAACATACAGGATATATAATGTAATATGACATATAATCACACAACATACAGAGATATATAATGTAATATGACATATAATCACACAACATACAGAGATATATAATGTAATATGACATATAATCACACAACATACAGAGATATATAATGTAATATGACATATAATCACACAACATACAGAGATATATAATGTAATATGACATATAATCACACAACATACAGAGATATACAATGTAATACTGACACATAATCACACACATAGGTTGTACTTGATGGACTTTTTTCAACCTCACCTACTATGTAACTATCTACACCAGAAAAATGCACAAATATTTGACTGCACCCCCCCCCCCCCCCTGGAACAGCAACAGTCTTCCTAGACTTGCCAAAGGAAATCCCCCTTCTAGGAGCTCTGTGTCCCCCTGAGTAGCATTTTTAACAAAGTCCCAACTTGTAGGAGCTCTATGTCCCCTTTCTTGAAAATACCAGCCCCCCTCAGGCTCCTTGGTGAAATGTCCCAGGGTTTAGCTTATTGGCAGTGTCCCAGAAAGCTTGATTGATGTTGCATCGGGCAGGTCTCTCCCTTTTAGGCCCTGATGGGTGTAGAGGTACTTACACTATCCTGCTGCTTCAGAAGAGACTACTGTCCAGGTCTCCGGCTGTCCAGATCCTTCCATGTAAGCCAGGGTGTCTCCTAGAAGAGGCTGTAGGGCAGTGGAGATCCCTCTATCCTTCGTCCTAAGCTCCCAACATGGAGGCAGAGCCCCCCTCAGCCCCATGGTCCCCTTCCAGGCCACACGACACAGCCTCAATACTCCATCTTCCACCCGATCTCCTGCTGGCCAGGCTCTGCAATATTTAAAGGCTGATCCAGCCAACCTGCCAAGCCTCCTGCCTGGAGATTTACCAGATTACCATAAATATGCAGATCGGGACCTCCTGGCCTCCACCTACTAGCTTCTAGAAACTTCTCCGAGCTTCTCGAACCAGGGGGAGATACCAGAGGCCTGACCTGTAGAGCCCTCCAGCCTAACCTACAGTAACCTGACCCAATTTCCAGACTCACACAATTACCATGAATCAGAAATACATTTTTTCACCCTAGACTACATACTAGAGGGTGCTGCATATGCATATAATAATAACAAAAAACATAAAAAGAAACATTTTCTTTAACGTTTTGTACTTTATATAGTGTTGTGACTGCAGTATATCTGGAGCCCCCATATAGAGGATCTCATAACAATTGCTGAGTTTGTTTCACATGTTGTAAAAGTCCACCATTTTTATGGTAATTACTATGCAACAACTGATGTTTTACCTCTTCTGAATACAGGCATTCAAATTACTCGGTAAATGTGGAATTCTACCAGTCTCCACCCTGACTATTTCCTTCTGATGGGAATCCCTGGACTGGAGAACTCACATCTCCTTATCTCCATCCCGTTCTCCATCATGTATATCCTGTCTCTTCTAGGGAACTCTATCTTGATATTGGTCATCTCAGCCAATGAAAGCCTCCACCAACCCATGTATATCTTCCTGGTTATGTTGGCAGTCAGTGACGTCCTCTTGAGCTCCACCACCATACCCAAGACCCTCAGCTTATTCTGGTTCAATTCTCAAGAGATCTCTTTCAACGGATGTCTCACCCAAGTATTTTTCATTCATTCCAGTTTTGGGGCAGAATCGGCCATCTTGCTTTCCATGGCCTATGATCGTTACTGCGCCATATGCCATCCTTTGAGCTATTCCACAACCCTCACCAGTTCCTTTATCAGGAAGGCAGCTACTTTTGCTCTTTCTAGAAGTCTTTTAATGGTAACCCCATTCGTATTCCTCCTTAATAGATTGCCATTCCAGCAAAGCAACCTGATAGAGCACACCTACTGTGAGCACATGTCGGTGGCCAGGTTGGGTACAGCTGACATAATGGTTAATGTGGTGTACGGACTGGTCATTGCCGCTTGTGCCACTGGTCTCGACATCTCTCTCATTTCTGCATCCTATGTATTAATAATCTCAACTGTTCTGAGGCTGCCGTCCTCTGAGGATCGTTTCAAAGCCTTTAATACATGCGTGTCACATGTCTGCGTTATTGTTCTCTTCTACACTCCAGCTTTCTTCTCTTTTATCGCTCACAGAGTTGGCCACAAATACATACCACTGCAGGTCCACATCCTCCTGGCCAACCTCTATGTTCTTGTCCCTCCGATGATGAACCCGATCATCTATGGCATAAAAATGAGAGAAATTCGTCAACGGGCATTCACCATGGTTTCTAGATTTGTAGGCGGAGAGCACACGGTCACGTTTAGCCTTAAATAATACACCGTTCCCTGGATGGGTGAGTTTCATAACATGATAAACATTTTCTCATCATCTTCCATCATCCATGAGATGAGCAAATACTAAGCTAATTCCAGGGGCAAGTTGCTTGGTTTTCAGCTTGGATGAACAAAATCATGACTCCTAAATCTCAGATCGATGGAAAGCCAAAGGCTGATATATGTAGATATATTTAGAATGTCTAAATAAAAATAGACGTATATCGAATAGCAGTGGTCATCAATTCTGGGGGCACCAAAAGGCATTGCTGCTCGGGCGCCATATTGGAATCAGACCTCTGCTTTTCTTGATGACACAGATGTGGCTTTCATGAAATTCGTTTTATATTGAGGCAATGAACATAAGAGAGGAGAGCATCTATATAGGAAATGGAGATATGACAATATATTTGGAGTCTTTTAGATTTAGCCCTGTTGGTGATCCCATAGAGTTGATGACCACTGCTATTCTTTATATCTCACTGAAAGAATATTCATGTCTATATAAGATGTTCTGAAGAATGGGATCTACAAATGGTTCTTCTTGGAAAATGTATAATTTGCGATATAGAATATACAATTAGGGCGTGGGTCCTGAAATTAACCCTTCCAGAAACGTTTGGTCCTGCATGCCTAAACATTGCAGGATGAATTGTATATGTGAATTTGTTGTTTTTAATGGTGTTTTGTACCTTATTGTTTTTATGTTTATGGAATAAAAATTTATTATTTTTTATCATTTCTGTGTAAATTCCCAGAGGCCCCATCTATGGTCTCCCTGCCTTGTCTGACATTTAAAAGGGGGGGAGGGTTGTTCCATTGATACTTAAAGGGATGGTGGCTACTGAAAATAAGGAAATAATATACATGTGTTGACAACAGAGCTGATAGTGAACCATGGGGGATGAATAAATAGGCAAGATGGACCATGGGCTGCTGGAAGAAGTGACAGAGCAGGACCTGATAATAGACCATTAGGGTTGAAGGAATAGGCAAGGTGGACCATGAGCTGCTGGGAGAAGAGGCAGAGCAGGAGCTGATAGTGGACCATGGGAAATAAGGAATTGGCAAGATAGACCATGGGTTGCTGGGAGAAAAGACAGAACAGGAGCTGATAATGGACCATTAGGGTTGCAGGAATAGGCAAGATGGACCATGGACTACTGAGAGAAGAGGCAGAGTGGCAGCTGATAGTGGATCATGGGGGATGGAGGGATAGGCAGGATGGACCATGGACTGCTGGGAGAAGAGGCAGAGCAGGAGCTGATAGTTGACCACCGGAGGTTGGGAATTGGCAAGATTGAAAGTGGACTGCTGGGAGAAGAGCAGAGCAGGAGCTGAGAGTGGACCATGAGGGATGAAGCGATAGGCAAGATGGACCATGGGCTGCTGGGGGAAGAAGCAGAGCAGGAGCTGATAGTGGACATGGCAGATGAAGGGATAGGCAAGATGGACAATGGACTGCTGGGAGAAAAGGCAGAGCAGCAGCTGACAGTGGACCATGGTGAATAAAGAACTGGCAAGATGGACCATGGACTTCTGGCAGAAGAGGCAGAACAAGAGCTGATAGTGGACCATGGGGGATAAAGGGATGGGCAAGGTGGACCATGGACTGCTGAGAGAAGAGGCAGAGCAGGAGCTAATAATGGACCATTAGGGTTGAAGGAATAGGCAAGATGGACCATGGGCTGCTGGGAGAAGAAGCAGAGCAGGAGCTGATAGTGGACCATGGTGGGTGAAGGAACAGGCAAGATGGACCATGGACTGCTGGAAGAAAAGGCAGAGCAGGAGCTGATAGTGGACCATGGGGGATAAAGGGATGGGCAAGGTGGACCATGGACTGCTGAGAGAAGAGGCAGAGCAGGAGCTAATAATGGACCATTAGGGTTGAAGGAATAGGCAAGATGGACCATGGGCTGCTGGGAGAAGAAGCAGAGCAGGAGCTGATAGTGGACCATGGTGGGTGAAGGAACAGGCAAGATGGACCATGGACTGCTGGAAGAAAAGGCAGAGCAGGAGCTGATAGTGGACCATGGGGGATAAAGGGATGGGCAAGGTGGACCATGGACTGCTGAGAGAAGAGGCAGAGCAGGAGCTAATAATGGACCATTAGGGTTGAAGGAATAGGCAAGATGGACCATGGGCTGCTGGGAGAAGAAGCAGAGCAGGAGCTGATAGTGGACCATGGTGGGTGAAGGAACAGGCAAGATGGACCATGGACTGCTGGAAGAAAAGGCAGAGCAGGAGCTGATAGTGGACCATGGTGGATTAAGGGATAGGCAAGATGGACCATGGGCTACTGGGAGAAGAGGCAGAGCAATAGCTGATAGTGGACCATAGGGGATGAAGGAATAGACAGGATGGACGATGGAGTACTGCAATCTAATTTTTTACATGTTACAAAAAATATATATATTGTATTGTATTTATGTGCCCTAAAATAAATGAGAGTACATTTTACTAAAAATATTGATTTGATAAACAGTAACACAAATCTTGCATGCCATAAAATTTGTAGCTGCCACCATTTTATTTTACAGGGTCATTGCTTTCAGAAATATATTATTATAAAATGTTTTGGGGGTTTTAAGTAAAATGTTAATAAATACACAACTGTATTAAATGTTGTATTTATGGATATGAAGTCCATCTTTAAATGATAAAAAGGAAATATTATGACAATGACTACATAAAGATTTATCATTATCCATGTTCTATTTCCCTGAGGGATCTTATTATCTCATCCTAGGTTGTGGACGTCTCCCCGGTGGATTGCCGATGTCCTGAGGCTCAGTGTACTCTATATATTAGACCGAGCTCCTTTATTTCCTCTACAGATGTTCTACACACCAGATCCTGACTCTGCTGGCCTGGTGAGACAATTCCACTATCCAGAGACACGGCTCATATCATACATAGAAGAACACTGGATCCTCAGGTGCTCCTCGTTCATTGCATGTCAATGAGTCCATCATCCAGAGACAAGGCTGGCATCATACATAGTGTGCTGGATCCTCAGTCACGTCTCCTTCATTGTATGTAGATGATGAGTCTATTCTCCATAGACACAACTCACATCATCATTTATAATATGAAGGATCCTCAGTCACTCCTCATGCATTGTATGTAGATGGCTCCATTATCCAGGGACAAGGCTGGCTATATACAGAGTAGGCCGGATCCTCAATCACTCTTCATTCATTTTATGTAGATGATCCCCTTATCTATAGACACGGCTGGCATCATACATAGTAAGTGAGATCCTCAGATACTCCTCATTCAATGTATGTAGATGATTCTATTATCTAAAGACATGGGTGACATCATTCTAATGCCCCGTACACACGGTCGGACATTGATCGGACATTGATCGTACACACGGTCGGACATTGATCGGACATTCCGACAACAAAATCCATGGATTTTTCCCGACGGATGTTGGCTCAAACTTGTCCTGCAAAAACACGGTCACAAAACGTTGTCAGAAAATCCGATCGTTCTGAACGTGGTGACGTAAAACACGTACGTCTGGACTATAAACGGGGCAATAGCCAATAGCTTTCATCTCTTTATTTATTCTGCGCATGCGTGGCACTTTGTGCGTCGGATTTGTGTACACACGATCGGAATTTAAAGTATCGGATTTTGTTGTCGGAAAATTTTATATCCTGCTTTCAAACTTTGTGTGTCGGAAATTCCGATGGAAAAAGTCAGATGGAGCCCACACACGGAATTTCTGACAACAAACTCCGATCGCACATATTCCGTCGGAAAGTCCGACCGCGTGTACAGGGCATAAGGCATCATATGTGGTCAATGTTTATAAACAATGTTACTTTGTATCTCTCTATCTCCCCTCTGATCAATGTTTATAAACAATGTTACTTTGTATCTCTCTATCTCCCGTCTGATCAATGTTTATAAACAATGTTACTTTGTATCTCTCTATCTCCCCTCTGATCAATGTTTATAAACAATGTTACTTTGTATCTCTCTATCTCCCGTCTGATCAATGTTTATAAACAATGTTACTTTGTATCTCTCTATCTCCCCTCTGATCAATGTTTATAAACAATGTTACTTTGTATCTCTCTATCTCCCGTCTGATCAATGTTTATAAACAATGTTACTTTGTATCTCTCTATCTCCCCTCTGATCAATGTTTATAAACAATGTTACTTTGTATCTCTCTATCTCCCATCTGATCAATGTTTATAAACAATGTTACTTTGTATTTCTCGATCTCTCTTCTGATCAATGTTTATAAACAATGTTACTTTGTATATCTCTATCTCCTGTCTGATCAATGTTTATAAACAATGTTACTTTGTATCTCCCATCTGATCAATGTTTATAAACAATGTTACTTTGTATCTCTCTATCTCCTGTCTGATCAATGTTTATAAACAATGTTACTTTGTATCTCTCTATCTCCTGTCTGATCAATGTTTATAAACATTGTTACTTTGTATCTCTCTATCTCCCATCTGATCAATGTTTATAAACAATGTTACTTTGTATCTCTCTATCTCCTGTCTGATCAATGTTTATAAACAATGTTACTTTGTATATCTCTATCTCCTGTCTGATCAATGTTTATAAACAATGTTACTTTGTATTTCTCGATCTCTCTTCTGATCAATGTTTATAAACAATGTTACTTTGTATATCTCTATCTCTTCTCTGATCAATGTTTATAAACAATGTTACTTTGTATCTCTCTATCTCCCATCTGATCAATGTTTATAAACAATGTTACTTTGTATATCTCTATCTCCTGTCTGATTAATGTTTATAAACAATGTTACTTTGTATCTCTCTATCTCTTTTCTGATCAATGTTTATAAACAATGTTACTTTGTATCTCTCTATCTCTTCTCTGATCAATGTTTATAAACAATGTTACTTTGTATCTCTCTATCTCCCGTCTGATCAATGTTTATAAACAATGTTACTTTGTATCTCTCTGTCTCCCATCTGATCAATGTTTATAAACAATGTTACTTTGTATCTCTCTGTCTCCTGTCTGATCAATGTTTATAAACAATGTTACTTTGTATCTCTCTGTCTCCCATCTGATCAATGTTTATAAACAATGTTACTTTGTATATCTCTATCTCTTCTCTGATCAATGTTTATAAACAATGTTACTTTGTATCTCTCTATCTCCCATCTGATCAATGTTTATAAACAATGTTACTTTGTATATCTCTATCTCCTGTCTGATTAATGTTTATAAACAATGTTACTTTGTATCTCTCTATCTCTTTTCTGATCAATGTTTATAAACAATGTTACTTTGTATCTCTCTATCTCTTCTCTGATCAGGCATCACCCCGGTTTAACCCCTTCAAGCCATGAATGCAAATTTGCATACGGTTGGGATGAAGGGGTTTAATCTTTTTTCTACATTGTTTCTTTATTTTTTTTTGTATTGAATGTATTGCTTTCATGAGGGATGAATAACACCTCTTATGGTTGCATGATAGGCCATGATAGGCCATGATAGACCATGATAGGCCATGATAGACCATGATAGACCATGATAGGCCATGATAGGCCATGATAGACCATGATAGGCCATGATAGGCCATGATAGGCCATGATAGGCCATGATAGACCATGATAGGCCATGATAGACCATGATAGACCATGATAGGCCATGATAGGCCATGATAGACCATGATAGACCATGATAGGCCATGATAGGCCATGATAGGCCATGATAGACCATGATAGGCCATGATAGGCCATGATAGGCCATGATAGACCATGATAGACCATGATAGACCATGATAGGCCATGATAGACCATGATAGGCCATGATAGACCATGATAGACCATGATAGGCCATGATAGGCCATGATAGGCCATGATAGACCATGATAGGCCATGATAGGCCATGATAGACCATGATAGGCCATGATAGGCCATGATAGGCCATGATAGGCCATGATAGACCATGATAGGCCATGATAGGCCATGATAGGTCTTCTATATGGAGAGATCTGAGGTCTATTAGAGTCCCATCAAAGTCAGATTGTAAAGTTGCACTTAGTCAGGCTGGTGTGAACTGAGAATAAACTCCTGGATTAGTGACTGCTATGAAGGGGAACCTCCGCAGAATTTTTTTTCCTAAAGGAACAATAAATGTTGTTCACGAAAATGTGTATTTTCCTTTTAACCCCTTCAATACCAGGGCACTTTCACACCCCCCCCCCCTCCTTCCTGCCCAGGACAATTTTCAGTTTTCGGCACTGTCACCCTTTGAATGACAATTGCGCGGTCATGTGACACTGTACACAGAGGACATTTGTATCATTTTCTTCACACAGATAGAGCTTTCTGGATTTTTTTATTTTTTTGCTAAATAAACAAAAAAAGACCGAACGTTTTGAAAAAAAAAAAACTTGTTTTTCTTTGTTTCTGTTATAAAAATTTGCAAATAAATCATCTTTCTTCATAAATTTATTCCAAAATGTATTCTGCCCCATTTCTCTGGTGACAATCCCTCCAATCAGTGTATATTATTTATTCTGTGGGAAAGTTATAGAGACCACAAACCACAGTTTCCTGTGTACATGTAGTTTGTGATCATGATATATTGACAAGTGAAATTGGTCCCAGAGTGAAATGTGAGAAAATTACACATATACAGTATATATATATATACAGTATCTGACAAAAGTAAGTACACCCCTCAGTGACATTTGTGTAAATCTTTTCTTCTATCTTTTCATGTGACAACACTGAAGAAATGACACTTGTCTACAATGTAAAGTAGTGAGTGTACAGCTTGTATAACAGTGTAAATTTACTGTCCCCTCAAAATAACTCAACACACAGCCATTAATGTCTAAACCGCTGGAAACAAAAGTCAGTACACCCCTAAGTGAAAATCTCCAAATTGGGCCCAATTAGCCATTTTCCCTCCCCGGTGTCATGTGACTCATTAGTGTTACAAGGTCTCATGTGTGAATGGGGAGCAGGTGTGTTAAATTTGGTGTTATCGCTCTCACTCTCTCATACTGGTCACTGGAAGTACAACATGGCACCTCATGACAAAGAACTCTCTGAGGATCTGAAAAAAAAGAATTGTTGCTCTACATAAAGATGGCCTAGGCTATAAGAAGATTGCCAAGACCCTGAAACTGAGCTGCAGCACGGTGGCCAAGACCATACAGCGGTATAACAGGACAGGTTCCACTCAGAACAGGCCTCGCCATGGTCCACCAAAGAAGTTGAGGTCACGTGCTCAGCGTCATATCCAGAGGTTGTCTTTGGGAAATAGACGTATGAGTGCTGCCAGCATTGCTGCAGAGGTTGTAGGGGTGGGGGGTCAGCCTGTCAGTGCTCAGACCATACGCCGCACACTGCATCAAATTGGTCTGCATGGCTGTCATCCCAGAAGGAAGCCTCTTCTAAAGATGATGCACAAGAATGTCCACAAACAGTTTGCTGAAGACAAGCAGACTAAGGAGATGGATTACTGGAACCATGTCCTGTGGTCTGATGAGACCAAGATAAACGTATTTGGTTCAGATGGTGACAAGCGTGTGTGGGGGCAACCAGGTGAGGAGGACAAAGACAAGTGTGTCTTGTCTACAGTCAAGCATGGTGGTGGGGGTGTCATGGTCTGGGGCTGCCGGCACTGGGGGGCTACAGATCATTGAGGGAACCATGAATGCCAACATGTACTGTGATATACTGAAGCAGAGCATGATCCCCTCCCTTCAGAGACTGGACCGCAGGGCAGTATTCCAACATGATAACCACCCCAAACACACCTCCAAGACCACCACTGCCTTGCTAAAGAAGCTGAGGGTAAAGGTGATGGACTGGCCAAGCATGTCTCCAGACCTAAACCCTATTGATCATCTGTGGGACATCCTCAAACGGAAGGTGGAGGAGCGCAAGGTCTCTAACATCCACCAGCTCCGTGATGTCATCATGGGGGAGGGGAAGAGGACTCCAGTGACAACCTGTGAAGCTCCGGTGACCTCCATGTCCAAGAGGGTTAAGGCAGTGCTGGAAAATAATGGAGGCCACACAAAATATTGACACTTTGGGCCCAATTTGGAGATTTTCACTTAGGGGTGTACTGACTTTTGTTGCCAGCGGTTTGGACATTAATGGCTGTGTGTTTTCACACATTGTGATTGCTTATACCAATGAATTTCACTGCAACCATTCTTACTGAATGGAACTGATTCATTCAGTGTTGGGATTAGCTGTGATTGGCCCGGTCTGTACCATGTGATCACTGTGACCAATCACAGCTAGCAACACAATTGTACACAGTGAATGGCAAGAGAGGAAACCGTCTATTGTTTATAATTGTCATGTTATCTGCTGTGATTGGTCACAACAATCACATGGTACTGGCAGCGGGCCGGTATAGTGATCAGTCATTGGTGGACACAGCCGGTGATAGACCACGCCCCTGAGTCATATGATGACCACTCAGAGAGACAAAAGAGGTCCGTCCATCAATCTGTTATAAGCCGGGTGGGAAATTGTTACAATCCATAGCAGACCCTTATCCCAGGAGAGAGCGGTGATCCACAGTGATGTCATCAACTCCTCCCAGAAGCATTAGAAGCAAGGATTGAGGTCATTTTTATTTCTTACTTTTTTCCTTATCAGCCTGATTTCTAAAATGTTTTAGCAGGTGATTTGTATTTAGGGGGCTGAAGGCTTTCAATAGAGCAGATCTTCCATGTTAATGGAAGGTCTGCATTTATCTTTTTGATCTCAATTCAATAACATGATGATGTTCTATATGTGTTCTCTAATGTGACAGTTAGGGCTAGTTTACATGTTGCTTCAAAACAAGGCTTCGGACAGGCTTTGTTAAAGCTCTCTGAACACCAGTCAGAGCTCCTGTCACTAAATACAATGGTCAGCTGACAGTCCTGTTCACACCTTGCTTTTGCTTGGTGCTTCGATGAGCCTTCAGTGGGGCTTTGGTGGAGCTTTGATGAGGCTTCGGTGGGCTTAGATGAGGCTTCGGTGGGGCTTCAATCAGGCTTTGGTGGGGCTTCGATCAGGCTTTGGTGGGGCTTCGATGAGGCTTCGGTGGGGCTTCGATGAGGCTTCGGTGGGGCTTCGATCAGGCTTTGGTGGGGCTTCGATCAGGCTTTGGTGGGGCTTCGATGAGGCTTCGGTGGGGCTTCGATGAGGCTTCGGTGGGGCTTCGATCAGGCTTTGGTGGGGCTTCGATGAGGCTTCGGTGGGGCTTTGATGAGGCTTTGGTGGGGCTTTGATGAGGCTTCCGTGGGGCTTTGGTGGGGCTTCGATGTGTTGACCAATGTGACAGTTAGGGCTAGTTTACACGTTGCTTTAAAACAAGGCTTCAGACAGGCTTTGTTAAAGCTCTCTGAACGCCAATCAGAGCTCCTGTCACTAAATAAAATGGTTAGTTTACAGTCCTGTTCACACCTTGCTTTTGCTTTGTGCTTCAATGAGACTTCTATGAAGCTTGGATGAGGCTTTGGTGGGGCTTTGGTGGAGCTTCAGGGGGGCTTTGTGGGACTTCAATTAGGCTTCGGGGGGGGCTTTGATGAGGCTTCAGTGGGGCTTCAATGAGGCTTTAGTGGGGCTTTGATGAGGCTTTGGTGGGGCTTCGATGAGGCTTCAAGAGGGCTTCAATGAGGCTTTGGTGGGGCTTCAATGAGGCTTTGGTGGGGCTTCAATGAGGCTTCAGTGGGGCTTTAATGAGGCTTCGGTGGGGCTTTTATGAGGCTTTGGTGGGGCTTTGATGAGGCTTTGGTGGGGCTTCAATGAGGCTTCAGTGGGGCTTTGGTGGGGCTTCGATGAGGCTTTGGTGGGGCTTCGATGAGGCTTTGGCGGGAGGAGCCCATGAGGCTTCGGTGGGACTTCAATGAGGCTTCAGTGAGGCTTCGGTGAGGCTTGGTGGGGCTTAGATGAGGCTTTGTGGGGCTTTGATGAGGCTTTGGTGGGGCTTTGGTGAGGATTTGTGGGGCTTCGATGAGGCTTCGGTGGGGCTTTGATGAGGCTTCGGTGGGGCTTCGGTGAGGATTCGTTGGGCTTCAATGAGGCTTTGGTGGGACTTCAATGAGGCTTCAGTGAGGCTTCGGTGAGGCTTCATGGGGCTTAGATGAGGCTTTGTGGGGCTTTGATGAGGCTTTGGTGGGGCTTTGGTGAGGATTTGTGGGGCTTTGATGAGGCTTTGGTGAGGATTCATGGGGCTTCGATGAGGCTTCGGTGGGGTTTCAGTGGGGCTTCAAGCGAGCTTTGCCACAGACATCTATGGAGGCTTTGAAGATGCTTTGATGCACCACTGAAGATACATGGGGTATCATTTTTGACGCGAAGCCGAAGCAAAGCAAAGTGTAAAAAGGACTGTAAGCCAACCATTTTATTTAGTGACAGGAGCTCTGACTGGCGTTCAGAGAGCTTTACCAAAGCCTGTCCGAAGCCTTGTTTAAGCCGAAAGGAAGTGTAATGGAGCCCTTACTCTATGAATGATTTGTCTTCCTAAATAATTGTGACATTGCTTCGTAAGCACATAGAAGAATAGATTGTATGTGGGTGGAAGATGACCCAATCCTTGCACCACATCTCAACATTTTATTAGAAATCGTTCAGGTAGAGATGGACTTTTCAGGTGCACATAAAAAAAACAGCAACAATATATTATATAAAATGTACAAATCCATGTATTTATTTCATTAAAGTGACTTAATAAAACCAATAATAATCATATTACGGTCTTGTTTGACCTTCGTTGGTTTGGTCAACATATATTAAGCTACAGATGTTATTTGCTCAATAATGACAAAATGGTTTCATTCAACAGTAGTTGGTCCAATCAGCATTCAATGACAGATATTACATTCTTGACGTGTTTCGCAAAAAGTGCAGCTTCTTCAGGAGTTATTGCAGCATAGATAACTGTATACAACACACAACACAGTGAATGGGTAAGTGTCCATTTTTTTGTGCTTTTTTGTGTTCTTGCATTACATGTATTATGTTTTTTTTTTTTTTGTGTGTGTTTTGTTTTGTATACAGTTATCTATACAGTAACTCCTGAAGAAGCCGTGCTTTTGGTGAAACATGTAGAGAATGTCCTGCTCTACCTGAACAATTTCTAAGCACGTATAATTTGGCAGACTCTTTTGAATATATACCCTTCTCAATTTTTATATTATAGCTTGGCAGATAGACCGACATTTAAAAGATGTTTTTTGTAAAGTTTATAAAATTAGTTAAATCTGAAATGTATCCAATGTTTTTAACCACTTCCAGTCTGGAGATATTCTGACATTTCTCTCCTATTTGTTAAAAACACCATATTTATTTATTTTTTTGTGCTAGAAAACTACTTAGAACCCCCAGACGTTATATATATTTTTTTTAAATCAGAGGCCCTGGAGAATCAAATGGTGGGTGCTGCAATTTTTTTTATGTCAACACAGGATTTGCACGGCAGTTTTTCAACGCAAATTTTAATTGGGGGGAAAAATGCTTTTAATGAATTGTAATGCACAAAAACATAACATATAACCCAGTTGTTTTTATAAAATATAAAAGATGATGTTACGCCAAGTAAATAGATACCAAACATGTCGCACTTCAAAATTGCCCCAAGCCCGTGGAATGGCGCCCGAACTACGGTACCTAAACATCTCCATAGGCGACAATTTAATCTCATCTGGTCTGCAAAGCATGGTGGGGGAGGGGTGAGGGGAATAACTGTGTGGCTGTCAATGCAGCAGCTGAAAGTCGGCATCTCCTCTCCCCTCCTTTACAGGTTACCAGTTTAGAATTCCAGAGGAGGTCCGATGCTGGAATTATTATTCTCACACGTGTGGTGTAATCGCCATTTACATACACATGCGGGACCGACGCACGGCTTTACATTTGTGTGTGAATGGGGTGCTTTTTTTTTTTTTAATTATTATTATTATTTGTTTTTGTTTACTTTTTTATCACTTTTATTGCTCTTGAAAAGGGATGAACAACATCCCTTGTGATAGCCATGACAGGTCCCTTTTTTTGGAGAGGTCTGGAGTCTATTAGACCCAAAATCTCTCATCTGGTCTGCAAAGCTTGGGGGGGGGGAATAACCGTGTGGCTGTCAATGCAGCAGCTGAAAGTTGGCATCTCCTCTTCCCTCCTTTCAGCTTCTGTATTGAGAGTCACAAAAGATCTGTTCCAGTAATTTCCCCCACCTGCCGCACTGATCGATCTCTCCTGTCCACTATCAGATTCCCCCCGTTGCCTGGGCCCCCCTATGTGTGCCCACCTCTCTGGCTTCCCTCCTCTCCTTCCAGCAGCTGCAGGCACAAAGAAGGATCTTTAAGATGGAGAGCAGGGCAAGGGAGGTGGGCTACAAATATGTCTTTACTAGCCCTTTTCTTTTCTAAATGAATATAGTGAGTGATAAGTACTGATCACTCACTGAGTTCATTCTTAAAAAATGAAGCATAGTAAACTTCCTATGCTTCACAGTTTATGAATGGGGAGGAGCTCCTGTCTCCTGGTCGTTCATCTGCAGTGCAGCTGAGGCTGCAGAAAGAAACCGGGGAATGGGTTTCCTCAGTCCCTTCCTCTGCCTATGAAGTGAGACTTCAGGGGTCTGCTCAGACCCCCCGATATCTCACCAAAGACTCCATAGGAAAAAAAAAAAAGAAAAGAAAAAAAAATTCAAAAATTTAAAGAAAAAAATTGTAAAAAAAAAAAAAATTAAAAATTGTAAAAAAAAAATCAGACTAATATTTCTAATCAGACTAAACAGCCACGTTCAATATGTAGCATAATTCAGCCACACCCACCGTTTGCCGCAGGTCACCATCTCCCTGTTAGGGGCCCCAGTGCATCTCTTTGCCCAGGGACATGGTGCTATTAGGATGAGACTGGCTACTGCCATGCCTAATTCTGCCCAACTGCCCAACCCAGTACTGCCCAACCAATGTCAACTTATCCCCTCTGATAATTTCTCCTAAAGTAGGTCATTGGTGGACCTTTACCATCACCGAGGATGCTCATTTCTTGACTTCTTTTTTTAATGCAGGCACATCAGATTACCCAGGAAATGTGGAACTCCACCAGCTTCCACCCTGATTATTTCCTCCTGATAGGAATTCCTGGCCTGGAGGACGCACATCTCCTGATCTCCATCCCCTTCTCCATCATGTATGTTCTGTCATTTCTGGGAAACTCTACGATAATATTGGTTATCTCAACCAATGAGATTCTCCACCAGCCAATGTATACCTTCTTGATGATGTTGGCACTCAGTGATGTCCTCTTGAGCTCTTCTACTGTCCCAAAGACCCTCAGCATCTTCTGGTTTAATTCTCATGAGATCTCCTTCAACGGATGCCTCACTGAGGTGTTCTTCATCCATTTCACTTTTGTCATTGAGTCGGCCATTTTGCTCTTCATGGCCTATGACCGTTACTGTGCCATATGTCACCCTTTAACATATGCTAAAACTCTTACCAACTCCTTCATAGTCAAGGCAGCCATGATGACCGTTTTCAGAAGTTTCTGCATGGTACTACCATTCGTCTTTCTACTTACGAGATTACCTTTTCAGCAAAGCAACGTGATAGAGCACACCTACTGTGAGCACATGTCGGTGGCCAAGCTGGCTACTGCTGACATACAAGTCAATGTGGTGTATGGACTGGTCATAGCCGCTTCTTCATCTGGTGTAGACATGATCCTCATTATAGTGTCCTATGGTGTAATAATCTCAGCAGTTCTGAGGCTCCCATCCTCTGAGGCTCGTTTCAAGGCCTTCAATACATGCGTGTCTCACATCTGTGTGATTATTCTCTTCTACATCCCGGCATTTTTTTCTTTTATAGCTCACAGAGTCGGTCACAAATACATTTCTCTGCAGTTCCACATTATTTTTGCTAACCTCTATGTCATCATTCCACCAATGATGAACCCAATCATCTATGGAGTAAGAACGAGAGAAATACGGGAGAAGACATTCTTCATATTTACTAGAATGACCAGTAATAGACCAGGAAGAGGGGTGACCTTCCTCTAAGAACATTGGTGACAAAGAGATGGTTTTGATTTCATGGCTGCTGTATAAATTGTAGAAAAAAACTTTTTGGTGTTCCTTAAGCTGACATCAAATTGTAGATGGGTCTCCTCAATCTGACATCAAATTGTAGATGGGTCTCCTCAATCTGACATCAAATTGTAGATGGGTCTCCTCAATCTGACATCAAATTGTAGATGGGTCTCCTCAATCTGACATCAAATTGTAGATGGGTCTCCTCAATCTGACATCAAATTGTAGATGGGTCTCCTCAATCTGACATCAAATTGTAGATGGGTCTCCTCAATCTGACATCAAATTGTAGATGGGTCTCCTCAATCTGACATCTATATGTAGATGGGTCTCCTCAATCTGACATCTATTTGTAGATGGGTCTCCTCAATCTGACATCAAATTGTAGATGGGTCTCCTCAATCTGACATCAAATTGTAGATGGGTCTCCTCGATCTGACATATAATTGTAGATGGGTCTCCTCAATCTGACATCAAATTGTAGATGGGTCTCCTCGATCTGACATATAATTGTAGATGGGTCTCTTCGATCTGACATATAATTGTAGATGGGTCTCCTCAATCTGACATCTAATTGTAGATGGGTCTCCTCAATCTGACATCAAATTGTAGATGGGTCTCCTCAATCAGACATCTATTTGTAGGTGGATCTCCTCTATATTCAGATTTAGGGGTGGAAATGTGTCTTTCCTAAATGTATCTTTATTAGATCAGTATATATTCCAAGACATGTGTTCTTATACTGGCTATAGGATGCTTTCTTATTTTAGATGTTGTGTCTGAACTTATAAATTGTACAATAAAAATTGATTTGAATTTTACCTTATGGATCCCGTGTTCTCTATAAAAATTACATTAATGTAACCAAATGTAGCCACCAGGAGCCGTTATCAGAGGACATTTTACAACTGGGGTAGGCAACCTTTCAAAGGTTCAGATCTACCTGGGCAACATGTAGGAAAGGAAATCAAAGATCCCCGGCAGGGGGGGGGGGGGTTTGAGGCGTTGGCATCACCCATTAAAATAAATAAATAAAGCATTCAATAAAAACACATAGTGTGTCACAGTAGTGTCTTCTGCCCCACTTCAAATCACCCCCCCCCAAACAGTAGTATCCTCTGTCATACCCTCCCCCATAGTTGTGTCCTCTGCCTCTTTTCACATCACCCCCCTATTAATATACTAGCCCCCCCCACTGTAGTGTCCTCTGCCCCCCCTCCTCCCACAAACATGGTAGTGTCCTCTGACCCTCCTACACATAATAGTGTCTTCTGCCCCCCCCAACAGTAGTGTCCTCTGACCCACCCCAGAGCAGTGTCCTCTGCCCCCCTGCCCCAATTTTAGTGTCCTCTGCCCCCCCATAGCAGTGTCTTCTGCCATCCCCCTCCACTGTAGTGCCCTCTGCCCCCCTCCACTGCAGTGTCCACTGCTGTCCCTCCCCCCACACACACATGGTAGGGTCTTCTGACCCCCCCAACAGTAGTGTGATCTATAGCAGTGTCCTCTTGCCCCCTCCCTCCATTGTAATGCCCTCTTCCCCCCCATAGTAGTATCCTCTGCCACCCTCTCCACTGTAGGGTCCTCTGCCCCCCTTCCCACATGCACACATGATAGTGTTCTCTGACACTCCCACACATGGTAGTATCGTCTGACCCCCCCAACTGTAGTGTCCTCTGCCCCACCCAAAAGCAGTGTCCTCTGCCCCCCCTCCCCCATTGTAGTGTCCTCTGCCCCCATAGCAGTGTCCTCTGCCTCCCCCATTGTAGTGTCCTCTGCCCCCATAGCAGTGATCTCTTCCCCCCTCCCCCCACTGTAGTGCCCTCTACCCCCCCCATAGCAGTGTCCTCTGCCCCCCTCCCCCATTGTAGTGTCCTCTGCCCCCCATAGCAGTGTCCTCTCCCCCCCCATTGTAGTGTCCTCTGCCCCCATAGCAGTGATCTCTTCCCCCCTCCCCCCACTGTAGTGCCCTCTCCCCCCCCCCCACCCCATAGCAGTGTCCTCTGCCTCCCCCATTGTAGTGTCCTCTGCCCCCATAGCAGTGATCTCTTCCCCCCTCCCCCCACTGTAGTGCCCTCTACCCCCCCCATAGCAGTGTCCTCTGCCCCCCTCCCCCATTGTAGTGTCCTCTGCCCCCCATAGCAGTGTCCTCTCCCCCCCCATTGTAGTGTCCTCTGCCCCCATAGCAGTGATCTCTTCCCCCCTCCCCCCACTGTAGTGCCCTCTCCCCCCCCCACCCCATAGCAGTGTCCTCTGCCTCCCCCATTGTAGTGTCCTCTGCCCCCATAGCAGTGATCTCTTCCCCCCTCCCCCCACTGTAGTGCCCTCTACCCCCCCCCATAGCAGTGTCCTCTGCCCCCCTCCCCCATTGTAGTGTCCTCTGCCCCCCATAGCAGTGTCCTCTCCCCCCCCATTGTAGTGTCCTCTGCCCCCATAGCAGTGATCTTTTCCCCCCTCCCCCCACTGTAGTGCCCTCTCCCCCCCCACACCCCATAGCAGTGTCCTCTGCCCCTCTATGGCTGTTTCCCATCTCACTCCCAACACACAGGTGTAGGTGTCTCTCTCCTACCTTACAGTGATTGTATATGACATTGGAGTTGAGAGGTTGCATGGTGCTGGATGGAGGACGGGACCAGGAGCTGCTTTAGTTAACTGCTTATGTTAACAAGCTGAAGATTGGTTGCTAGGACAGCCTAGCAACCAATCATCTGCTAGTTAACTTGCAAAGTTAATTAAAGCAGCTCCCAGTCCTGCCCTCCATCCAGCACAGCTTTGCCTCTCGCTCCTTTCTGCTAGTGAAGGAAGAGCAATGCTGGTGGAGCCTGGGGGAAGCATCGGCACAGCCCTGATCAAGATCTACCTTTCGGCTTCCTGCGATCACCGGGTAGCTCGCGACCCCAGCTTTACAGCATCTGCCACAGTGAGGCTGTTCCCTCAAGTGCTCATGTTGGGATCTGACTTGTTACATTCAGAATGCAGAGTGAATGAAAACTTACAGAAGAGTGGAGGATCTTGGGACATGTAGTCCAAAGAGCTCAAATATACATTGAACTCTGATTGTTGTGGACTACAAGTTCCAGCCAGCTGGGGGAAGAGAATAGAATGCTGAGAGGGTTGATAAATACCCTGTGTTGGGGAGGAGTTGGTCTCTTGGGACCACGGCCTTCATCTAGGAGCAGTGACCTGGATGGTCAGAGAGAGTGCAGCGGAGTCCGTGGAGATTGTGTGGATACACCTGTTACTGGCAAGGTCCAATCATCGGGTCGCAGCAAGGAGGTCACCCACATCACCCGCATCACAGATCCAGCCTCAAAGAGAGTGCAGTCAATAAGTACAGCTAGGGCTACTGATACGGGGTAGCACCAGTCGTCATATCCAGGGTCATATCCAGGGTCCAGGCCAGTAGGGGGGGCCAGGCAGCAGGGAAATTGGATATGGGCAGTAGAGGGGGTGATCAGTAAAGTGGGGGGGAATTAGAGGAGCTGATCCCCTGTGTGTGTCTCCCTGCAGCAGCTAAAAGCTGGCTTCTCCTCTCCCTCGCATTGGCTTTTAACTGCTGCAGGGAGAGACACAGAGTGGATCGATTCCTGTAATTGCCCCACCTCACCCCCCATGCCTCACCGATCCCCTTCCCTGTCCAGGATTCGATTCCCCCTGCTGCCCACTAATAAGGATTTTAGTGTTTTTTTAATTAAAATATAATTGTAATATTTTTTTGGAGAGGCTCTGTCAGATAGAAATCACGGGGCCCTGTACAGCTTATCAGCAGCCCTGAGTACAGCATCTGCAGGAGCCTGATGCTGGATCTGTGCACCATCCCTCCTGAGCTTGGTATCCCTTGGACTGGTGAGTGGGCATCTGCCCAGCCTCTTTGCACCCAAGAACACTACATGCAGACACCTTTACTTTACCTTCCTCATTACAGCGCTATAAGCAGACATCTGCAACACATATTGTACTGCTGAATGTTGTTATCTCACAAGTACTTTGGGCCCCTTCATTTGAGTTAGCTGAAGATTCAGGCATCAACGAAAAGGGACTCCTTTCTCACCCCCTCCCCCACAAAGTACATGAACGTTGGGAATTTATCTGGACACATATCGCCAAGGAACTCTCTTATATTTGGAGACTGGGGTCATAGACTTTAGATACAGCCTGCTGAGCTGCGTAAAGTGTTTGTGTTCATTGGCGTTGGTGTCAGGAGGTTAAAGGGAGTAGTCTGACTCCAAAGTAGTCATGGAGAGACACAGACACAGGTAATTGTTCCAGGTATTTCCTCCCCCGACACTGATCCCCATCCCTGTTCTGATCCCCCTCCCTGTTCTGATCCCCCCCTGTGTGCCCCCCCTGTATCTGTGCCTCCCCCCCAACATTAGTGTTCAGATGCTGGCTGTAACAACAATCTCTTCAAGCATTGGTGGTCAGTGGCTGGCTAGAACAATAAACCCTTCAAGTGTTGGTGATCAGTGGCTGGCTTTAAAAATTAACCCTCTAAGCATTGGTGGTCAGTGGCTAACTGGAATAATAAACCCTCCAAACATTGGGGATCAGTGGCTGGCTGGAGCAATTACCCCTCCCCCCCAGAATGGCATCAAGTGTCAGTGGCTGGCTGGAACAATAAACCTTCAAGCATCAGTGATCAGTGGCTGGAATAATAAACTCCCCAAACATTGGTGGTCAGTGGCTGGCTGGAGCAATTACCCCCCCCCCCAGCATCAAATGTCAGTGGCTGGCTGGAACAATAAACTCTCAATAAACCCTCCAAGCTCTGGGGTCAGTGACTGCCTGGGACAATAAACAATCCCACCATTGGTGATCAGTGGCTATCTGGAACAATAGACCCTCCAAGCATTGGTGGTCATTGGCTGGCTTGAACAATAACCCACCTAATATTAGTGGTCATGACTAGCTGGAACAATAAACCCTCCCTCCCGCCAACATTGGTGGCTTTACCTGGAAGTCTTTTCCTTGATCAAAGGGAACCAGCAGTAGCTCTGATAATTGAGCTCTGAAACACCCAATAAGACACCTGATAGCACAGAGCTGCCTGTACTGTCTCCCTCTTCTATTTTCTGATTGAACACTGGAAAGAGGACGCAGGACAGTGTGTGGGGTGCTGGAATTCAGAGTGCTGAAATACCCCCATTGTGTATATTACTGGCCAGTACAGGACCAGTGCCAGGAGGTGCCAATCTACAGTACCCCCCATTGTGTATATCACTGGCCAGTACAGGACCAGTGCCAGGAGGTGCCGATACACAGTACCCCCCCATTGTGTATATCACTGACCAGTAAAGGACCAGTACCAGGAGGTGCCGATACACAGTACCCCCCCATTGTGTATATCACTGGCCAGTACAGGACCAGTGCCAGGAGGTGCCGATACACAGTACCCCCCATTGTGTATATCACTGGCCAGTACAGGACCAGTACCAGAAGGTGCCGATACACAGTACCCCCCATTGTGTATATCACTGGCCAGTACAGGACCAGTGCCAGGAGGTGCCGATACACAGTACCCCCCATTGTGTATATCACTGGCCAGTACAGGACCAGTACCAGAAGGTGCCGATACACAGTACCCCCCATTGTGTATATCACTGGCCAGTACAGGACCAGAGCCAGGAGGTGCCGATACACAGTACCCCCCATTATGTATATCACTGGCCAGTACAGGACCAGAGCCAGGAGGTGCCGATACACAGTACCCCCCATTATGTATATCACTGGCCAGTACAGGACCAGAGCCAGGAGGTGCCGATCTACAGTACCCCCCATTATGTATATCACTGGCCAGTACAGGACCAGAGCCAGGAGGTGCCGATACACAGTACCCCCCATTGTGTATGTAGCAAGGTCCCAGGTCTCCAGAGACCTAATGGTGGCCTTCAGAGTTAGAGACAGCTGACCTCCTTCTGTATAGAGTGGGTTACAAGGCATGGTGGGTGTAATGCAAGGTATATTCATGGACGCCAGACACTTCTTGAATGCAAAGAGATTTATTTTCTCTTAAACAGAACTGTGGGAGAGAGGGTTTAGGGCCAGGACACCCTTAAGTGGTTGCAATGTTAATTGGCAGACTCTGAGACTTCTATAGGCAGACAGCCAAGCAGGGAAAGGCATCCAGCAAAACACCAAATCTCCATGTGTAGGATCGCTGTCTCCTATGGCAACGGTCTTGTAACAGTTTCTAACACAAGTTGTAACAAACTTCTTTACTCCCTCTTCTACAATCTCCTCTTGTAGACTTGCTGATCCACGGCCACTGGATCTCCTGAGCTCTTCCAACCTTCTCACTCAGTATCTTCCTCAAGCGTTATCCCTGCTGGGTCCCTAGCTTGGCATTCACAGATACTCCTCAAGCGTCACCCCCCTGTCTTGGCACAGAAGCCTGCTTTTTAAGCATCACCTCTGCTGGTTGGGTCCCTGGCTTGACACCTGCTGAAGTTTCCAGATTCTTCACCGTCCCCGGTTGGTGAGAATACTGCTCCGGTACTTGCTTCAGATACTCACTGGGGTCCCCGGTAATAAGGTGGATGGTCCCTTAGTGGTGACATTTTCCCCTCTACCTCCAACCAGGACAGGTTCTCAAGCCTGCAGAACTGTCACTTCTGGTAGGACTGCAAGTCGCAATCCCAACCCTACGCTGCTCACTTGCTTCTGGATAGGCCCTCAGACAGCCTAGCAGCCAGAAACCCCAGGATAGGCCTCAGGCTCTGGCCTAGCAGCCTGGGGCAATACGACACACGTCCACCCAGACAGCCGTCCAGGTGGCACAGAACCCCAATCACCTGACCTCATCCGAATATATAGGCTCTCCCAGCAGGACAAGCGATTCTAGAAGATCCCTGCCCATTGGCTGAGATACCCCATATACCCATAACCTGACCTTGCACCTAGCAAAAGAAGAGAGAAGTGCAGCAATTCCAGAATTACGGCAAAGTCAGTTGACCCCCCTGGCAATTGGCCAAGACAACTATCACTTGGTAGATAAATTTAAAAGCAACCCTGCCTAAACATCTGGGTGCTACATGTATATCACTGGTCAGTACAGGACCAGTGCCAGGAGGTGCCGATACACAGCCCCATTGGCCCCATAAAGAATGAGGAAGGACATCTGGATACAAAGGATGGGGAGATGGCGAAGGTATTGAATTTATTCTTCTCCTCAGTCTTCATAAGGGAATCGGGGGGCTTCAGTAACCAAAACTGCAGTGTTTATCCTCAGGACTAGGGATGAGCCGAACACCCCCCGGTTCGGTTCGCACCAGAACCTGCGAACGGACCGAAAGTTCGCACGAACGTTAGAACCCCATTGACGTCTATGGGACTCGAACGTTCAAAATCAAAAGTGCTCATTTTAAAGGCTAATTTGCATGGTATTGTCCTAAAAAGGGTTTGGGGACCCGGGTCCTACCCCAGGGGACATGTATCAATGCAAAAAAAACTTTTAAAAACGGCCGTTTTTTCGGGAGCAGTGATTTTAATGATGCTTAAAGTAAAAAAAAAAAAAAGTGAAATATTCCTTTAAATATCGTACCTGGGGGGTGTCTATAGTATTCCTGTAAAGTGGCGCGTGTTTCCTGTGCTTAGAACAGTCCCTGCACCAAATGTCATTTTTAAAGAAAAAAAAGTCATTTAAAACTGCTTGCGGGTTTAATGTAATGTCGGGTCATGGCAATATGGATGAAAATCAGTGAGACAAACGGCATGGGTACCCCCCAGTCCATTACCAGGCCCTTTGGGTCTTGTATGGATATTAAGGGAAACCCCGCACCCAAATTAAAATAAGGAAAGGTGTGGAGCCACCAGGCCCTATATACTCTGAACAGCAGTATACAGGCGGTGCAAACAAGACAGGGACTGTAGGTTTGTTGTTAAGTAGAATCTCTTTGTAATTTTGAACGGGTACATTTTTAACGTGTTTAGCTCCACCCAAAAAATCTTTTTTAAGCTTTTTGGAAAACATAGGGAAGGGTTATCACCCCTGTGACATTTGTTTTGCTGTCTTTCCTCCTCTTCAGAAGATTTCACCTCACTTTTTGTCCCAATGAAAAATGTTTTTTGAAAATTTGGGTTTTTTAGTGAAACAAGGATTGGAAAGCATCAGTGGAAAGGAGAAAAGTTTTTCCCATATTAACTCTTACAGGAGAGAATTTCTCTTCCTAGGGGTAGATTTCATCTCACTTCCTGTTGTCTCCTTCCGTTTGCAAGTAGGAGTCATTTGTAAGTTAGATGTTTGAAAGTAGGGTCCTGCCCTATATACTCAGCAGAAATTTGGGCCTTAGGTGTTGTTGTGGCCACAACACTGTAAGCCCTCACAGGGCCCTGCTGTGAAATATTAGATCAAGAATTGTAATTACATGCCCCTGTTGAACAGGAGCTGAAAAATTAGGCCTTAGGCACTGGTGCTGGTGCCACAACACTGCAACCCCTCACAGACACTCTAGTTGGAACGCAGGAACGAGCCCTGCTGCAAAGTATTACATCAAAAATTGTAATTACACGCCCCTGTTAAACAGGGGCTGAAAAATTGTGCCTTAGGCACTGGTGGTGGCGCCCAGAACCAAAAATGTTCTTACAAGCTATCAGCGTGATGATTGAGGAGGAAGAGGATAATTACTCAGGGATAGTCACTCAGCATCAGCATAGGCAGTCTTTGAAGGGATCTGAGATTTCAAAAAAAATTATTCGGTTACATCAGCATCAGGTGCTTGGTAGCTGGTGGTGATCCAAGACTGATTCATTTTTATGAAGGTCAGTCGATCGACCGAGTCAGTGGACAGACGCACCCTGTGATCGGTTACCACGCCTCCAGCAGCACTGAATGTGCGTTCCGAAAGAACGCTGGATGCAGGACAGGCCAGTAGCTCAATTGCATACTGTGCAAGCTCTGGCCAGTGATCCATCCTCAAGACCCAGTAACCCAGAGGATTTTCGGTGGGAAAGGTGTCCAAGTCTGATCTTGCCCCTAGGTATTCCTGCACCATGTAAAACAGACGCTGGCGATGGTTGCTGGAACCGATCATACCTTGGGGCTGCGGACCAAAAAATTGTCTGAACGCATCGGTCAGACGGCCACCTTCTCCACCGCTCCTTCTTTGACTGACCGAAGCCTCAGCAACACGTTGTCCAGAAACAGGAGTTTGTAACCTCCCAGTCTCTGGGAACGCGTTGCACAGACCTTTCTGCAAGGCCTCCCGAAGATGTTTCATCCTCTGCTCCCTCTGCGATGGCAAGATAAGGTCCGTAACCTTACCCTTGTAACGTGGATCAAGGAGGGTTGCCAGCCAGTATTGGTCCTTCTCCTTGATACCACGAATACGAGGATCCTTACGCAGGCTTTGCAGGATCAGGGAGGCCATGCAGCGTAGGTTTGCTGAGGCATTCGGTCCGGAGTCCTCTGGGTCACTAAGGACGACATGGTCCGCAGCCACCTCCTCCCAGCTACGTACAAGTCCATGTGTTTCTTGGGACTGATCCCTTAAAGACTGCTGCTGATGCTGAGTGCCAGGCTCCACCTCCATACTGACACAATCTTCCTCCTCCTCCTCCTCCTCCTCCTCGTTCTCTTCCTGTGTGATCGGCGGGCACGCAGGAACACTGTCTGGATAAAGGGGGCCTTGAGAGCTAAGGAAGTCCTCCTCTTCCTGCCTCTGTTCTGCCTCAAGTGCCCTGTCCATTATTCCACGCAGCGTGTGCTCCAACAGGTGTACAAGGGGGACAGTGTCACTGATGCATGCACTGTCACTGCTCACCATCCTCGTGGCCTCCTCAAATGGTGACAGGACAGTGCATGCATCCCTGATCATGGCCCACTGGCGTGGGGAAAAAAAGCCAAGCTCCCCTGACCCTGTCCTGGTGCCATAGTCGCACAGGTACTCATTGATGGCCCTCTGCTGCGTGTGCAGCCGCTGCAGCATGGCCAACGTTGGCTGTGACACACCTAATTCTACACCTTCATTCCTCTCAGTGCAGGTCTCAGAGAGGACTGAAGGTCTAGTGGGGTTGGAAATCTCATCTGATGAGGAGCAAGGAGAGGTCCTCTTTGTTCTTTGGTGTGGGTCTTTTAGATACGCTTGCCAACGAACTGCATGGCAGGTCAACATATGTCTGGTCAAGCATGTGGTACCCAAGCGGGAGATGTTTTGGCCACGTGAGATACGCTTGAGACATATATTGCAAATAGCAGCGGTGCGATCTGATGCACTCGTCTCAAAAAAGGCCCACACCAAAGAACTTTTTGAATAACGCGCAGAGACTGCAGCGCCCTGCACATGTGGAGCTTTGGGGTGTGATGCAGTCAATGTGCTGCCTTTAGGCTGGCCCCTGGAGGGCATCCTGCCTCGTTGGTGATGTGCCGCCTCCTCCTCCTCCTCCTCCTCCTCCTCCTCTCTCCTATCAGGCACCCACGTTGAGTCAGTGACCTCATCATCCCCTCCCTCCTCATCACTGGAGCAGACCTGGCAGTATGCTGCAGCAGGGGGAGCATGACTGCCAGATTGCTGTCCTTCTTGGGCACCCCCTCTCTCCCTGCTCATGTTACTGCCTTCATCGAGCTCAGTATCATCATCAGAGCCTTCCAAACGCTGGGCATCCTCCTGGAGCATGTACCCAACACTGTGGTCAAACAGCTCGAGGGACTCCTCAGGAGGACATGGTGGAGCTAGGGAAGGAGTCACTGATGACATTGAGCCGAGGGAAGAGGCTGCTGCTTTGCCAGACAAAGTACCCTGGGCATGGGTGAGAGAGGATGAGGAGGATGAGGACGGCTTGGTCATCCACTCGACCAAATCTTCCGCATGTTGCGGCTCAACATGGCCAGCTGCCGAAAAAAAGGCCAAGCGTGTCCCATGGCCAAGTGCTGATGAGGATGCACCGTCTCCACGACCAGCACTAGACACAGAGCCTGCTTGCCCTCTCTTATTGGCTTGTGACGGTCTGCCTCTCCTTCTTGGCCTTCCAGACATACTAATGGCCTGTAGCTGCACTAAGCTGGGATATATATATATATATATATATATACTGCAGCTAGCAAAATCAACTGCCTGCCTGTAGTATGAGAACACCACCAACCTTCTACAGGTAGCTTTAGCTGAACACTGTGAGCAGGACGCACCCCACTAACTTGTAGGTTTAGCAGAACACTGTGAGCAGGACGCACTGCACTAACTGTAAATAGTCTAGCTGCCTGACTGTGGTACTAATAGGATCAAAAGAACACCAGTAATTTTCTTTAAAATACTGTAACAAGACAAGCCTGTCTGTCAGTAAGAAGATAACAGAAACGGATCTAGCTGAACACTGTGAGCAGGACGCACCCCACTAGCTTGTAGGTTTAGCTGAACACTGTGAGGTGGACGCACCCCACTAACTTGTAGGTTTAGCAGAACACTGTGAGCAGGACGCACTGCACTAACTGTAAATAGTCTAGCTGCCTGACTGTGGTACTAATAGGATCAAAAGAACACCAGTAATTTTCTTCAGGTAGCTTTATATACTGTAACAAGACAAGCCTGCCTGTCAGTAGGAAGATAACAGGAACGGATCTAGCTGAACACTGTGAGCAGGACGCACTGCACTAAATGTAAATAGTCTAGAAGATAACAGGAACGGATCTAGCTAAACTGAATACAGTGTATATATATATATGCAACACCTGGGATGCATATATATACACAATACACTTTAAGTGCAGCTAACTGGACGAGTGGGGGCGTGACCGGAAAGTGAATGGAGGAGAGAATCGGTGAGGAGTGAGAGCGTGTGTTCACCTCGCTCCATGAACGCAATGCCCTGGGTGTAATGTACCTCGGCAGTAGCTGATGCCTATATGTGTACTGCTTGCCTGCCTCCCCTCTCTCTCCTGTGAACGACTGCAGTGTGATGTGACATCGGGTGCTGTCAGGGCCAGTGAAAAGTGTCCGAGTCTGACGAACACAGCGTAATCCCGCGGGAACTCGAATGAGAGGAGGGACGGCTTGGATGCCAGGTGTCAGCAGTGGAGGCTTCCTGGTACATGTTCCGTACACTGTGAAAATCGAGCAGAGGAATGGAAGGATCCTGAGATCTCCTGAGGTGAATTAAGAGTACATTCCGGACCTATGAGCGCTGATAAAGGGGAAGAGTAAATCTATTCAGACCAGCGGAACGGAGGTACTGTTTGCTACGTGTCTCTCTCTTTTGTTTTTCCCCCTCTCTCTTTACTGTGTGGAGGTGGATGGGAACCTCACCAAGGGACTAGAACTTTTTTTTTTGGAGACTGTGAATTTATGAAAAAAATCCAAGAAGCGGTTTCTTCTCAGTGTGAGTGTAACCCTCGACCCTACTGACTTGCCATGAATAGTAGTGACAATGGTGATAAAGGTGGCTATGCTGAATGAGAATCCTAACACTTAAATACCTAATGGTTCATGGAGAGTGGGGTTAAATGTGGTCAGTTCCCCCGTGCTTTTTCTGAAATATCTCTCCTCGATATCTCTTATTGTAATAACAGTCGTTGGTAAGAAATTTAAAGTTTGAGGTCACTCCTTTTTTTTTTTTTTTTTTTTTTGGCCTTGATCTTTAGTGAATTTTTTTACGCCTTACACGATAAATAATTTTCATAGTAGGAAAATTACCATGTCAGTAAGGAAGAAAGCAGATGAACATGCCAGCCAGGAGTATGTGGGAACTCAGTCATTACGATCAGCTAAAGACAAAGAGAAGGATAAAGAAAAGGGGGCACAGTCCGCAGTGGCAGGTGTAACAGCAGCAGCAGTCGCAGCAACGGCCAAGTTAGAGAGAATGGTCCATGCAGCGGATCATACACCAAATAAAGGGGGGCAGCATGCTCAAAATAAATCAGTAGCGGACAGAAGGAGCCAGGGACATCCGAGTATATCCACAAGTGCCACTGGAATAAAGAACATCACTAGTAAAGGTACAGGACAGGCCGGGAAAGAGCCAGAAGTTATTTGCAATTTGACACCCTCACCAGAAGGAGAACCATCTTTGAAAGATATCCTTTTGGCGATTAATTCATGTAAACAGTCCTTCAGAGGGCCAGGGAGATGGGAAACATTTCCTATATGACAGTGTTTGTGTGGAGTGGGGTGGGGATCCTACACGGCTTACATGGAATTAGGATTAGAATGGGGAAGGTTAAAATTAAGCCTATATTTGGACACAGGGAAGGAGGGGTGGGGGGGGGGGGGGAGGGGGGGAGGGGGAACAGGGGAAAGGGTGGAATGAGTGTTGACAAGGTTTGGTGGTATGTGACGGTCATTAAAAAAGCCCTTAGGGGTAACCTAGAATGGTGTGGGGGGAGGGGGGGGGGGAGGGTGGTGAGGGTGGCGAGGGTGGGTCTTTGGGTTGGGGGGTGGGGTGGGAAGGGGAGGGTAAGGGGCATAGGAAGAGGATTATGGCCAATAGGGGGATTTATAGTACATAGAATCATAAGGAGATATACTGCACACTGGAGTACACATTGGGCACTGGTAAAACCAAATACATACGATACACTGGAATATAGGATAATATATAGGATAATAGGGCATTCAAAATAAATATAGATAGAATATGAATGTTTATGGTGTGAAAATATGGGTTTGCTCCGTAATCAAGGGGATGGTAATTTTTAACACAGAGGGCAATAGTAAGGAATATATTATTGGGTTAACACTCATAGAATCCCTATGGTTAAATGGGTATCTCTCCTTGATATTATTAGGTTTTGGCTTTTGTTGCTACTTTTTGTTCCTGTTGGATGGATATTATGTAAAAAAACAATGGTATTGAATATTGGATCATGGAATGTTCGTGGCTTGGGTTCCCTCGCCAAAAGAACAGCTGTATTTGATATGTTGGAGATTTTTAAAATAGGAATTGCCTGTCTGCAGGAGACACATTTGACTCAAGACACTAAATCTCAAGTAAGGAACAAGAGTTTCCAGTGCCAATTTCACTCTGTGCACTCTACCTATTCTAGGGGGGTATCAGTGTTAATTGGGAGAGGGGTGGCATTCACCTGCAGACAGTGCAGAGTAGATGTGGAGGGCCGGTATATCTTTCTGCACTGTGTAATAGAGGGTCGGGAATATGTACTAGCAAATATTTATATCCCCCCCCCCTTTCAAACTAGAGGTTTTGTACTGCTTATTGGAATTTATAGTAGATAAGACCAACATGCCAATTATTATAGTCGGGGATTTTAATGTGGTCATAAATAAAAAGATAGATAGGTTCCCCCCAGGTAATCGGGGACAGGGGTTACAGGGAAACCGAATGAGTCACTTCCTTCGGGAAGCTGGATTACTGGATCTATGGAGGATACGGAACCCTGTGACATTACAATTTTCATGCTACTCGGTTTCTCATTCAACACTTTCAAGAATAGATCTTGTACTGGGTAATGAGCTAGGGTCTCAAATAATTAAAGATATAGCCTATCAACCTAGGGGAGTTTCCGATCACTCACTGCTGATGGTCTCGATAAACACAAATAGTAGTAAACTTGGTAGAGTATGGAAAATGAACTCAATGTGGTTCGGAATAATAGAGGATCAGAATGGGATAATAACTAAGTTAAACGAGTTTATAAGTTTTAATACGGATACCACGACAAGAGGGATGATGTGGGATGCACTGAAGGCTTATCTGAGGGGATTACTTATCCAACATGTCTCTAGAATTAAAAAATCCTCATTGGACTGGGAGGATAAGATTAGGAAAGAGTTAATAACAGCAGAAAGGGAATACGTGAAGGAACCAACCCCGGAAAAACAAAGTATATGGGAAAATAAGCAACAAACATACAAGGATGTAATGATCAGTAATCTGAAAATAAAAGACTATTTCAAAAACAAATTGTATACGGGGAGGGGGAAAAGGTCGGGAAGATGCTGGCCCATTTAGTCAGGTCTGGCACCTCTTCTTCCATGATACCTGCTATTAGGACAAAGAGGGGTGAAATTTCATCCCAGGTATGCGAGATTACAGATACATTTAAGAATTTTTATGAAGAATTGTATACATCCCAGGGAACTATGGGAGGAGAGGAACTAGATACTTTTTTTAGGAACATTGGGATGCCCTCCCTTACAGAGCTGGACAATGAGGAACTAGAGGCCCCGATAACTCTGGAAGAAATTAAACTAGCTGTAACAGAACTGAAAAACCAGAAATCCCCTGGCCCTGATGGCCTCCCCGCTGAGACCTATAAAAACTAAGGGAAGGTATTACTCCCGGAGCTTCTTAGAGTGTTTGACTGGGCAAAGAAAGAGGGGAAGCTTCCCATATCAATGACAGAAGCCACGATCATAGTGTTGCATAAAGAAGGGAAAGATCCTTTAGATCCCGGATCTTATAGGCCTATCTCTCTGCTATGTTCAGATGTGAAGATCCTAGCAAAAATACTGGCTACCAGACTAAAGAAAATAATCCACAAACTTGTACATCCTGATCAAACAGGATTTATACCCCATAGGTCAACTAGCAAGAATATTAGAAGGCTTTTTGTAAATCTGCAGATTCCAACTGTGAATGAGGGCTCAAAGGCTGTGATGACGCTAGATGTGGTGAAAGCGTTTGATAGTCTTGAATGGGGGTATATTTGGCGTGTACTGAAGGAGTTTGGATTCGGTCCTTCTTATATTAACTGGGTTAAAATTCTCTATAACAACCCCAGTGCAAAGGTCAGAGTTAATAATGTCTTTTCGGATAGGTTCCGACTTGGAAGAGGATCAAGGCAGGGGTGTCCCCTGTCACCTTTGATCTTTGCCCTGGCAATGGAACCAGCAGCTATTGCAGTAAGGCAGGATAGGACTATGGAAGGGTTCCGGAGAAGGAACAGAGAAGAGCGGATCGCGTTATATGCGGATGATGTCCTCATATTTTTAGGGGATACGGAGAGATCACTCAGACAGGTGATAGACATTTTCTCGAGATTTGGAACAATTTCAGGTCTCACTATAAACTGGGAGAAGTCAGCACTGTTGCCAATAGACCCCCTTAAGAAGAATTCCTGTTTGGAAAAAATCCAAATAGAAGTAGTAGAGATAACAAAATACCTAGGCATATACATAACTAAAGACCCAAACAACTTTATAAACAACAATTTAACCCCTCTGTTATCCAAATTTAAGAATTAGATCGATATATGGAGAGGACTCCCGTTATCAGTTGCTGGAAGATGTAACTTGATCAAAATGTTCTGGTTGCCACAGTTACTTTATATATTGCACAACTGACCAATATGGATCCAGAGGAAATGGTTTAAAAAGATAGATACATTGCTAAGAGCTCTTATTTGGAAAGGTAAACAACCTAGGATAAACTTACAAACCTTACAACTACCAACCCGAGAGGGGGGCCTGGCAGTACCGCATCCACGGGGTTATTTTTTAGCAGCCCAACTGCAACATCTGCTATCAGACACTGACTCTAAAGGAGATAAGAATGGGGGACTGATGATTATAGGGGCACCACATAAGACGCTAGTGGAGGTTCTGGAGGCGAACTCCTTTGCCTACAGACCCCCCACAGTTAAGCTAATAATAAAAGTTTGGAAAACTATAAAGGACCTGAGGGGAATGGGGGGTATGGTTAAAGGAGTCCCGCTTTGGGATAATAAGAATTTACAAGAGTTAGTGCATGCTTGGCCAATCATCAGCAAGCAATGCACTGCGATGCCGCAGTGAATTATGGGCCGTGACGCGCCACACGAATTTGGCGCGAACGGCCCATATCGTTCGCAATTCGGCGAACATGGGTTCGACTCGAACACGAAGCTCATCCCTACTCAGGACACAACACAGGAAGAACCTCCATGGTTAACAGAGGACAGAATTAAAATTAGACTTGAGAAACTTAACATTAATAAATCACCTGGACCAGATGGCTTGCACCCGAGGGTACTTAGGGAACTCAGTCAAGTGATTGCCAGACCGTTGTTCCTAATTTTTACTAACAGTCTGACTGGAATGGTACCAGCTGATTGGAGTGCCAGGAGGTGCCGATACACAGTGCCAGCGTGTTCTGGCACAGAAAATGCCTGCTATTATATTGCCAGCAGCCATGAGACACAATGTGAACAAAGACAAGGCCACTATAAGAGGTGGGTGTCTGTCTACATGCTGACACTGCCACCAGTTATGTCGGCAGCAGTACAAGGGTTAAAGGGTTCTGAGAGTTCATGACATTCCAAAGGAGACAATGTTACAATAGTTAATGTATATCCAAACCCATTTCTTTTTTGTAATGTTAGAATTCCCTCCACTTCCTGTCCTGGAGACACAATAGGAAGTTAGAGGAAATCAGATGTTATACGGTTTATGTACAGGGTCACAAAGGATTTGATTCTGCAATGTGAGGATGGAGTGTATAATGTTGCCAGGACAATCCCGCATCCTGGACCTCTGTCCTACAGGAGCTCTGTCCCGGACCATGTCCCGGGCTCACCGCATCATTCTTATTTGAGTTACTGCTACTAATGCGATTGTTGGGACGGGGCTGTGAGTGGGTGGTCCCTTCATATTTAGAACTGGTGTCTGGACAGGACCAACCCATAAACTGAGTGTGATTTATGTGCACCCACCCAGAAAAGTGGGCGGATGAAACGTGAACTCTGGGCGGCATCGTTGGCCCATCCATATGAGCGCAGGGGCACCGCCCTCCTAATCCATGCGCCCGGCCCCTAATCTCAATGCGGGGTGCCGGACGCATGAATTTCAATGTTTTTTTCTTAGAAGCACATGATTAGAGCCTGAGGCTCCAAATGGTTTCAAAAAAGGGCGAGCCCACCCAGTTGGGTTATTTGCTATTGTCTTCCTGATGCTCCTCCCGGCCAATCCCTGGTAAGGAAGCGGGCCCTGAGATCTGATTGGCTAAGAGGAGAAGCGATCCTGTTGGCCACCGAGGAAGAGGAGGGAGGAGATGAAGGGGAAGCCGCGTCACTATGAAGCCGAGGAAGGAGGAGACACAGGGTGAAGCCGCCGCCCACAGCCTGCGACCCAGATGGGGAAGTGCGGACCCGACCGACAAGGGGGGGTGGCGACGTATGGATTGCAGCCACCCCCCAAAAAAAAAATATTCCACCTGCCACCACTAGTGGGCGGGGTTACCAGTGTTTTGGGGTCTGGGACCATAATGCTAGTAAATATAAGTGGGGTATCAGTTTTGGTTTGCCTTCTTCTGGATCAACTTGAAGGATATTTAACTTTTTTTAACCTGATAACAAAGTGTTCTGGGAGTCAATTATTATTATTATTATTATTATTATTATAATAAGAGAAGTGTGAGGAGACCTCCTCTCCCCCGGGGGGCGTTCCATCATGAGACCAGCAGAATTTGCTTTATATAAATGATGGTTTTCATTCTGGATTCACACAAACACGAGACCTCGTCTCTGCCTCGTCCTTCAGACCAGCTCCTGGTAAGAGACAACCTGGACCCCTCCATCACCATCAGCCAATGAAAACCTCCCTCTTCCTGATCACAGTCAGGTCAGATTTCAGGCTTCTCCCGGTGTGATAAGAAATAGTATTTGGAGTTCAGGGTCCATTCACACCCATCTGTCACAGAACATTCTATTAATTTCTAAAGACATCCCAACCCCATTGAGGCAGCGACCCGCCAACACACATTTGTAGCAGGATATTATATTACTTTCCATTGGGGGGCGCTGCATCTGGAAAGATGTCTTTGGTCTGTATGGTGATTGGCAGCTCATTAAAATCAATAGAATTCCCTTTCAATTGACACCGGATTTGTATTTATCTAACATCTGAAAATATATTGATTTATATTTGAAAAATTGACAACAATTTCTCTATTTGCACGCTCGCTTCGGCCACGACAAGGACGTCCCGCCACGTGACAAAAAGTCAGCTGATCAGTTCAGAATAAAACAATAAGGAGGACAACAAAGTCATCAACACAAAACTTCTCAGTCAAGCAAATATCACAAATGTTTATGTATTTATTTATTTCAGTTACTTGTATAGCGCTGTCACTTTACATCAACATTGTACATTCACATTGGTCCCTACCCTCAAGGAGCTTACAATCTAAGGTCCCGAAATCACATTCATTCATGAAATGGGACAATTTAGACAGGAGACAATTAACCACTTGCTTACTGGCAGGACCGCCATCAGAAATTTTACACAGTTTTAGGCCTGCCCCCCCATCCCCGGACCTGACCATCAACATTCTGCAGGGCTGCCCACTGGCAGTCTCACAGAGTCCCATCCCATGTCCTCCTCTTTCAGCCTCATCTCCCTGATCCCATGTCCTTCTACTCCTCCTCGAGTCCCATCTCCTCCATCCCACATCTTCCTCCTCCAGACACATCTCCTCCATCCCATCTCCCTCTCCTCCTCCAGTCCCATGTCCTTATCTTCCTCCAGTCCCATCTCCTTTATCCCATCTCCTTCTCCTGCTCCAGTCCCATCTCCTCCATCACATCTCCTTCTTCTCCTCCATCACATCTCCTTCTCCTCCTCCAGTCCCAGGTCCTTATCCTCCTCCAGTCCCATCTCCTCCATCCCATCTCCTTCTCCAGTCCCATGTCCTTATTCTCCTCCAGTCCCATCTCCTGCCTCCCATCTCCTTCTCCTCCTCCAGTCCCATGTCCTTATCCTCCTCCAGTCCCATCTCCTCCATCCCATCTCCTTCTCCTCCTCCAGTCCCATGTCCTTATCCTCCTCCAGTCCCATCTCCTCCATCCCATCTCCTTCTCCTCCACCAGTCCCATGTCCTTATCCTCCTCCAGACACATCTCCTCCATCCCATGTCCTTCTCCTCCTCCAGTCCCATGTCCTTATCCTCCTCCAGTCCCATCTTCCTCTCCTCCTCCAGTCCCATGTCCTTATCCTCCTCCAGTCCCATCTCCTCCATCCCATCTCCTTTTCCTCCTCCAGTCCCATGTCCTTCTCCCCCCCAGTCCCATCTCCTCAATCCCATCTCATTCTCCTCCTCCAGTCCCATGTCCTTATCCTCCTCCAGTCCCATCTCCTCCATCCCATCTCCTTCGCCACCTCCAGTCCCATGTCCTTATCCTCCTCCAGATACATCTCCTCCATCCCATCTCCTTCTCCTCCTCCAGTCCCATGTCCTTATCCTCCTCCAGTCCCATCTCCTCCATCCCATCTCCTTCTCCTCCAGTCCCATGTCCTTATCCTCCTCCAGATACATCTCCTCCATCCCATCTCCTTCTCCTCCTCCAGTCCCATGTCCTTATCCTCCTCCAGATACATCTCCTCCATCCCATCTCCTTCTCCTCCTCCAGTCCCATGTCCTTATCCTCCTCCAGTCCCATCTCTTCCATCGCATCTCCTTCTCCTCCTCCAGTCCCATGTCCTTATCCTCCTCCAGTCCCATCTCCTCCTTCCCATCTCCTTCTCCTCCTCCAGTCCCATGTCCTTCTCCTCCTCCAGTCCCATCTCTTCCATCCCATCTCCTTCTCCTCCTCCAGTCCCATGTCCTTATCCTCCTCCAGTCCCATCTCCTCCATCCCATCTCTTTCTCCTCCTCCAGTCCCATGTCCTTATCCTCTTCCAGACACATCTCCTCCATCCCATCTCCTTCTCCTCCTCCAGTCCCATGTCCTTATCATCTTCCAGTCCCATCTCCCTCTTCTCCTCCAGTCCCATGTCCTTCTCCTCCTCCAGTCCCATCTCCTCCATCCCATCTCCTTTTCCTCCTCCAGTCCCATGTCCTTCTCCTCCTCCAGTCCCATCTCCTCCATCCCATCTCCTTCTCCTCCTCCAGTCCCATGTCCTTATACTCCTCCAGTCCCATCTAGTCCATCCCATCTCCTTCTCCTCCTCCAGTCCCATGTCCTTATCCTCCTCCAGACACATCTCCTCCATCCCATCTCCTTCTCCTCCTCCAGTCCCAAGTCCTTCTCCTCCTCCAGTCCCATCTCCTCCATCCCATCTCCTTCTCTTCCTCCAGTCCCATGTCCTTATCCTCCTCCAGACACATCTCCTCCATCCCATAGTCCTTCTCCTCCAGTCCCATGTCCTTATCCTCCTCCAGTCCCATCTCCTCCATCCCATCTCCTTCTCCTCCAGTCCCATGTCCTTATCCTCCTCCAGTGCTATCTCCTACATCCCATCTCCTTCTCCTCCTCCAGTTCCATGCCCTTATCCTCCTCCAGTCCCATCTCCCCCATCCCATCTCCTTCTCCTCCTCCAGTCCCATGTCCTTATCCTCCTCCAGTGCTATTCCCTCCATCCCATCTCCTTCTCCTCCTCCAGTCCTATGTCCTCATCCTCCTCCATTCCCATCTCCTCCATCCCATCTCCTTCTCCTCCTCCAGTCCCATGTCCTTATCCTCCTCCAGTCCCTTCTCCTCCATCTCATTTCCTTCTCCTCCTCCAGTCCCTTCTCCTCTATCCCATCTCCTTCTCCTCCTCCAGTCCCATGTCCTTATCCTCCTCCAGTCCCATGTCCTTATCCTCCTCCAGTCCCATCTCCTCAATCCCATCTCCTTCTCCTCCTCCATCCTATCTCCTTCTCCTCCTCCAGTCCCTTCCCCTCCATCCCATCTCCTTCTCCTCCTCCAGTCCCATGTCCTTATCCTCCTCCAGTCCCATCTCCTCCATCCCATCTCCTTCTCCTCCTCCAGTGCCATGTCCTTATCCTCCTCCAGACACATCTCCTCCATCCCATCTCCTTCTCCTTCTCCAGTCCCATGTCCTTCTCCTCCTCCAGTCCCATCTCCTTCTCTTCCTCCAGTCCCATGTCCTTATCCTCCTCCAGACACATCTCCTCCATCCCATCTCCTTCTCCTTCTCCAGTCCCATGTCCTTCTCCTCCTCCAGTCCCATCTCCTGCATCCCATCTCCTTCTCTTCCTCCAGTCCCATGTCCTTATCCTCCTCCAGACACATCTCCTCCATCCCATGTCCTTCTCCTCCTCCAGTGCCAAGTCCTTCTCCTCCTCCAGTCCCATCTCCTCCATCCCATCTCCTTCTCTTCCTCCAGTCCCATGTCCTTATCCTCCTCCAGACACATCTCCTCCATCCCATAGTCCTTCTCCTCCAGTCCCATGTCCTTATCCTCCTCCAGTCCCATGTCCTTATCCTCCTCCAGTCCCTTCTCCTCCATCCCATCTCCTTCTCCTCCTCCAGTCCCATGTCCTTATCCTCCTCCAGTCCCATCTCCTCAATCCCATCTCCTTCTCCTCCTCCAGTCCCATCCCCTCCATCCCATCTCCTTCTCCTCCTCCAGTCCCATGTCCTTATCCTCCTCCAGTCCCATCTCCTCCATCCCATCTCCTTCTCCTCCTCCAGTGCCATGTCCTTATCCTCCTCCAGACACATCTCCTCCATCCCATCTCCTTCTCCTTCTCCAGTCCCATGTCCTTCTCCTCCTCCAGTCCCATCTCCTTCTCTTCCTCCAGTCCCATGTCCTTATCCTCCTCCAGACACATCTCCTCCATCCCATCTCCTTCTCCTTCTCCAGTCCCATGTCCTTCTCCTCCTCCAGTCCCATCTCCTGCATCCCATCTCCTTCTCTTCCTCCAGTCCCATGTCCTTATCCTTCTCCAGACACATCTCCTCCATCCCATGTCCTTCTCCTCCTCCAGTCCCATGTCCTTATCCTCCTCCAGACACATCTCCTTCATCCCATAGTCCTTCTCCTCCAGTCCCATGTCCTTATCCTCCTCCATTCCCATCTCCTCCATCCCATCCCCTTCTCCTCCTCCAGTCCCATGTCCTTATCCTCCTCCAGTGCTATCTCCTACATCCCATCTCCTTCTCCTCCTCCAGTTCCATGCCCTTATCCTCCTCCAGTCCCATCTCCCCCATCCCATCTCCTTCTCCTCCTCCAGTCCCATGTCCTTATCCTCCTCCAGTGCTATTCCCTCCATCCCATCTCCTTCTCCTCCTCCAGTCCCATGTCCTCATCCTCCTCCAGTCCCATCTCCTCCATCCCATCTCCTTCTCCTCCTCCAGTCCCATGTCCTTATCCTCCTCCAGTCCCTTATCCTCCATCTCATCTCCTTCTCCTCCTCCAGTCCCTTCTCCTCTATCCCCTCTCCTTCTCCTCCTCCAGTCCCATGTCCTTATCCTTCTCCAGTCCCATGTCCTTATCCTCCTCCAGTCCCTTCTCCTCCATCCCATCTCCTTCTCCTCCTCCAGTCCCATGTCCTTATCCTCCTCCAGTCCCATCTCCTCAATCCCATCTCCTTCTCTTCCTCCATCCTATCTCCTTCTCCTCCTCCAGTCCCATCCCCTCCATCCCATCTCCTTCTCCTCCTCCAGTCCCATGTCCTTCTCCTCCTCCAGTCCCATCTCCTCCATCCCATCTCCTTCTCCTCCTCCAGTGCCATGTCCTTATCCTCCTCCAGACACATCTCCTCCATCCCATCTCCTTCTCCTTCTCCAGTCCCATGTCCTTCTCCTCCTCCAGTCCCATCTCCTTCTCTTCCTCCAGTCCCATGTCCTTATCCTCCTCCAGACACATCTCCTCCATCCCATCTCCTTCTCCTTCTCCAGTCCCATGTCCTTCTCCTCCTCCAGTCCCATCTCCTGCATCCCATCTCCTTCTCTTCCTCCAGTCCCATGTCCTTATCCTTCTCCAGACACATCTCCTCCATCCCATGTCCTTCTCCTCCTCCAGTCCCATGTCCTTATCCTCCTTCAGTCCCATCTCCTCCATCCCATCTTCGTCTCCTCCTCCAGTCCCATCGCCTCCATCCCATCTCCGTCTCCTCCTCCAGTCCCATCTCCTCCATCCCATCTCCTTATCCTCCTCCAGTCCCTTCTCCTCTATCCTGGGGTTCTGGTGGCAACTGTCTCCAAGGGCATTTCTCTTTCACTACCTGTTGTGCCTATGTGACCTTACAATGGGACACAGATGGTAAAAAAAAAGAAAGTGGTTTTAACTCTTCCATAATTGAGCCAAAATTGGAAAAAAAGTGTTTACTTTAGATATACTTTTTATACATAACTAGAACATCTAACAGGGTTATATCATTGCAGGAGGTTTCCCCTCACTTCGTGTCTTAGTGTCATCAGAACAGGAAGTGGGGGAATCTCACTGTGGGGGTCATAGCTTGCAATTGTTGCCTTATAATGTCTTATTTATATTTATATTTATATAATGTGTAAACAATTTCTGGCTATTTCCCCACAGGGAGATTCCCTCACTTCCCGTTCTGGTGACATCTAGACAGGAAGTGAGGGGAAACCTCCTGCAATGACATAACCCTGTTAGATGTTCTAGTTATGTATCATACTAAAGTATATATAAAGCAAGCATTTTTTTCCCCCAATTTGGCCAAATTATGATTTTTTTCCCCATCTGTGTCTCATGGGTTGCAGGCAAAAAATTGCTTGATTCCCCGATTACCACAGACAGTGTTGATGGGGGAATCCCTGCTGCTGAGCCACATTGTATTCTCCCAATAGGTGGGGGGGGGGGACCGCCCCCGCCAGGAGAACTCAGTGATTATTGCTAGTGACTACAAGAGCTGCTAGCGATAATTGTGTGTACTGTAAAGTCTAACTGGCTGGTTGTACTCAGGTTGATCGATCGATTAACTTGGGTACATTCAGCCTGCCCATACATAGATCGAATCTCGGCCAGTCTCTGCTAAACAGATCGAGATTCAAACAGTCTATGGCCGGCCTTATCTGGCTGCAATCTTCACACAGCACAGGGGGGGCAATCCAGTTTTTCTCGGCAAGGGATCTGTCCGGGGATCCCTTGCTGAGCTCAGCGGGCAACTGACAGGTCTAGTGTCCATTCATGCCGTCCGTTTACACCCAACCGCGCTCCGATCCAACAGACGGAGGGGAATGGGGGCCCTTTCATCTTTTCTTTTTGCCAAAGATCAGAGGTAGGCAGGCGGGTGTAAACTGACACATTTCCATTTAAATCTGCCGATCCATAGAGAACAATGGGCGGTTCGATCAGGTTGCCTCAAAAACGGACAGGAGGACCCGATCGGACTACTCATGTGAAAAGGGCCTGAAAAGCAATCCGCATGGATTGCTTTTCAGAGCATTGGCTAGTTTAGTGAACCTGGACTAATGCACAGTCACTGTAATGCTACCCATAATGCCGTCCTTTGAACATTTTGACATCAGCTGACATCTATTCTGCACATGTGTGATGTCACTTTCACTCTGCTAAAAGGACAGCAATAGGTCTAATAATACATCGATTGATATTAGGGGAGCGCAGGCTGTGCTCTGTACAATGTCTTCTACCAGCTTCAGGAAACACTTCACTTTTTTTTTTCACTCACCTCGATCTCTGCAGCAGCTTCTCTTCAGAGGAATTCCGTCCCTCCTACCAACACAGGAAGCACGAGGCTCTGCAGTGATGGACCGTGCACCCTGTGTACCTATTGGCTAAGGAGGCAGCAGGAGGCGGAGCAGCCCACCTCCTGCTGCTGCCTCCTCAGCCAATAGGCAACTGAAAGGCTGTTAGGTCCCTCCCCTCATACCATCTCCTGAGTCCCAGCCATGCCAGCTTACTGTGCTCAACCTACGCCCGCGTCTCTCCTGCAGACCAGCACTATATCTCCTCCGGCTCCTCTCTCCTTGCCGCCGGTACCCCTCCAGACACTTGGGCCCGGTACATGTGTATGGGCTGTACCCCCCCCCCCCCCCCCGATGGCGGGCCCTGCTTACCGGGCACCTAAACCCCCCTTCCTGCCCAGGCCAATTTTCAGCTTTCAGCGCTGTCACTCTTTGAATGACAATTGCGCGGTCGTGTGGCACTGCGCCCAAATGAAAATGTTATCATTTTTTCCCCACAAACAGAGCTTTCTTTTACTGGCGGTATTTGATCACCTCTGGGATTTTTACTTTTTCTTAAAATTTTATTTTTTTAAAAATACAAAACCGTTTTATATTTTGTTAATAAATTTTGCAAACAGGTAATTTTTCTCCTTCATTATTGTACGCTGATGAGGGGGCACTGATGGGCACTAATGGGTGGCACTTTTGCACTGGTGGACACTGGCAGGGACAGATGTGGCGGCTGCGTCTCTTCCTCTTCGGGACCGATGTCCCTTGCACAGAAGCCGGTGATCAGTGTTTGTTTCTTCTCCTCACGCTGTCAGCGCCCTGCAGGGGTTGCGTGCAAAGGGGTTAACCTACCAGCATGTCTATAGAGTGTGGGAGGAAACCCACGCAGGTGCAGGGAGAACATGCAAACTCCAGGCAGGTGGTGTTTTGGTTGGAATTTGAACCAGCAACCCCTTGGCTGACTAGGTGAAAGTGCTACCCACTACACCACTGAGCCTCCCCAAATAAACATAACCAGTCATGGACACCAGATGTACTGCACAGACAGAGATACAAAGTAACATTGTTTATAAACATTGATCATACAGGAGACAGAGAGATACAAAGTAACATTGTTTATAAACATTGATCAGAAGGGAGATAGAGAGATACAAAGTAACATTGTTTATAAACATTGATCAGAAGGGAGATAGAGAGATACAAAGTAACATTGTTTATAAACATTGATCAGAAGGGAGATAGAGAGATACAAAGTAACATTGTTTATAAACATTGATCAGATGGGAGACAGAGAGATACAAAGTAACATTGTTTATAAACATTGATCAGAAGGGAGATAGAGAGATACAAAGTAACATTGTTTATAAACATTGATCAGAAGGGAGATAGAGAGATACAAAGTAACATTGTTTATAAACATTGATCAGACAGGAGATAGAGAGATACAAAGTAACATTGTTTATAAACATTGATCAGACGGGAGATAGAGAGATACAAAGTAACATTGTTTATAAATATTGATCAGAAGGGAGATAGAGAGATACAAAGTAACAGTGTTTATAAACATTGATCAGAAGGGAGATAGAGAGATACAAAGTAACAGTGTTTATAAACATTGATCAGATGGGAGATAGAGAGATACAAAGTAACATTGTTTATAAACATTGATCAGACAGGAGATAGAGATATACAAAGTAACATTGTTTATAAATATTGATCAGATGGGAGATAGAGAGATACAAAGTAACATTGTTTATAAACATTGATCAGACAGGACATAGAGAGATACAAAGTAACATTGTTTATAAATATTGATCAGAAGGGAGATAGAGAGATACAAAGTAACAGTGTTTATAAACATTAATCAGATGGGAGATAGAGAGATACAAAGTAACATTGTTTATAAACATTGATCAGATGGGAGATAGAGAGATACATAGTAACATTGTTTATATACATTGATCAGACAGGAGATAGAGAGATACAAAGTAACATTGTTTATAAACATTGATCAGACAGGAGATAGAGAGATACAAAGTAACATTGTTTATAAACATTGATCAGACAGGAGATAGAGAGATACAAAGTAACATTGTTTATAAATATTGATCAGATGGGAGATAGAGAGATACAAAGTAACATTGTTTATATACATTGATCAGACAGGAGATAGAGAGATACAAAGTAACATTGTTTATAAACATTGATCAGACAGGAGATAGAGAGATACAAAGTAACATTGTTTATAAACATTGATCAGACAGGAGATAGAGAGATACAAAGTAACATTGTTTATAAACATTGATCAGACAGGAGATAGAGAGATACAAAGTAACATTGTTTATAAATATTGATCAGAAGGGAGATAGAGAGATACAAAGTAACAGTGTTTATAAACATTGATCAGATGGGAGATAGAGAGATACAAAGTAACATTGTTTATAAACATTGATCAGACAGGAGATAGAGAGATACAAAGTAACATTGTTTATAAATATTGATCAGAAGGGAGATAGAGAGATACAAAGTAACAGTGTTTATAAACATTAATCAGATGGGAGATAGAGAGATACAAAGTAACATTGTTTATAAACATTGATCAGATGGGAGATAGAGAGATACATAGTAACATTGTTTATATACATTGATCAGACAGGAGATAGAGAGATACAAAGTAACAATGTTTATAAATATTGATCAGAAGGGAGATAGAGAGATACAAAGTAACAGTGTTTATAAACATTGATCAGATGGGAGATAGAGAGATACAAAGTAACATTGTTTATAAACATTGATCAGACAGGAGATAGAGAGATACAAAGTAACATTGTTTATAAATATTGATCAGAAGGGAGATAGAGAGATACAAAGTAACATTGTTTATAAATATTGATCAGACAGGAGAGAGAGAGATACAAAGTAACATTGTTTATAAACATTGATCAGACAGGAGATAGAGAGATACAAAGTAACATTGTTTATAAATATTGATCAGATGGGAGATAGAGAGATACAAAGTAACATTGTTTATAAACATTGATCAGACAGGAGATAGAGAGATACAAAGTAACATTGTTTATAAATATTGATCAGATGGGAGATAGAGATATACAAAGTAACATTGTTTATAAACATTGATCAGACAGGAGAGAGAGAGATACAAAGTAACATTGTTTATAAACATTGATCAGACAGGAGATAGAGAGATACAAAGTAACAGTGTTTATAAACATTAATCAGATGGGAGATAGAGAGATACAAAGTAACATTGTTTATAAACATTGATCAGATGGGAGATAGAGAGATACATAGTAACATTGTTTATATACATTGATCAGACAGGAGATAGAGAGATACAAAGTAACAATGTTTATAAATATTGATCAGAAGGGAGATAGAGAGATACAAAGTAACAGTGTTTATAAACATTGATCAGATGGGAGATAGAGAGATACAAAGTAACATTGTTTATAAACATTGATCAGACAGGAGATAGAGAGATACAAAGTAACATTGTTTATAAATATTGATCAGAAGGGAGATAGAGAGATACAAAGTAACATTGTTTATAAATATTGATCAGATGGGAGATAGAGAGATACAAAGTAACATTGTTTATAAACATTGATCAGACAGGAGATAGAGAGATACAAAGTAACATTGTTTATAAATATTGATCAGATGGGAGATAGAGATATACAAAGTAACATTGTTTATAAACATTGATCAGACAGGAGAGAGAGAGATACAAAGTAACATTGTTTATAAACATTGATCAGACAGGAGATAGAGAGATACAAAGTAACATTGTTTATAAATATTGATCAGACGGGAGATAGAGAGATACAAAGTAACATTGTTTATATACATTGATCAGACAGGAGATAGAGAGATACAAAGTAACATTGTTTATAAACATTGATCAGACAGGAGATAGAGAGATACAAAGTAACATTGTTTATAAATATTGATCAGAAGGGAGATAGAGAGATACAAAGTAACAGTGTTTATAAACATTGATCAGATGGGAGATAGAGAGATACAAAGTAACATTGTTTATAAACATTGATCAGACAGGAGATAGAGAGATACAAAGTAACATTGTTTATAAATATTGATCAGATGGGAGATAGAGAGATACAAAGTAACATTGTTTATAAATATTGATCAGACAGGAGATAGAGAGATACAAAGTAACATTGTTTATAAATATTGATCAGAAGGGAGATAGAGAGATACAAAGTAACATTGTTTATAAATATTGATCAGAAGGGAGATAGAGAGATACAAAGTAACAGTGTTTATAAACATTGATCAGATGGGAGATAGAGAGATACAAAGTAACATTGTTTATAAACATTGATCAGACAGGAGATAGAGAGATACAAAGTAACATTGTTTATAAATATTGATCAGAAGGGAGATAGAGAGATACAAAGTAACATTGTTTATAAATATTGATCAGAAGGGAGATAGAGAGATACAAAGTAACAGTGTTTATAAACATTAATCAGATGGGAGATAGAGAGATACAAAGTAACATTGTTTATAAACATTGATCAGATGGGAGATAGAGAGATACATAGTAACATTGTTTATATACATTGATCAGACAGGAGATAGAGAGATACAAAGTAACATTGTTTATAAACATTGATCAGACAGGAGACAGAGAGATACAAAGTAACATTGTTTATAAACATTGATCAGACAGGAGATAGAGAGATACAAAGTAACATTGTTTATAAACATTGATCAGACAGGAGATAGAGAGATACAAAGTAACATTGTTTATAAACATTGATCAGACAGGAGATAGAGAGATACAAAGTAACATTGTTTATAAATATTGATCAGAAGGGAGATAGAGAGATACAAAGTAACAGTGTTTATAAACATTGATCAGATGGGAGATAGAGAGATACAAAGTAACATTGTTTATAAACATTGATCAGACAGGAGATAGAGAGATACAAAGTAACATTGTTTATAAATATTGATCAGAAGGGAGATAGAGAGACACAAAGTAACATTGTTTATAAATATTGATCAGAAGGGAGATAGAGAGATACAAAGTAACATTGTTTATAAACATTGATCAGACAGGAGAGAGAGAGATACAAAGTAACATTGTTTATAAACATTGATCAGAAGGGAGATAGAGAGATACAAAGTAACATTGTTTATAAACATTGATCAGACAGGAGATAGAGAGATACAAAGTAACATTGTTTATAAATATTGATCAGAAGGGAGATAGAGAGACACAAAGTAACACTGTTTATAAATATTGATCAGAAGGGAGATAGAGAGATACAAAGTAACAGTGTTTATAAATATTGATCAGAAGGGAGATAGAGAGATACAAAGTAACATTGTTTATAAACATTGATCAGACAGGCAATTCCTAGAGGAAGACATTCCTGGAAAGATTGTATTTGACTACAGTTAATCCTGGGTAGAACCCACATGTGATGTTGAGCCTCTTTGATTGAGAGAACTGAAATCCAATGAATAAAAGGGGCGGGGCCAGTGCTAGTCAGGCTGGGGAGGAAAGTTTAGGTGCTGGATGTCTTCTCTCCAGGAAATGAGGGCGGGGCTCTATCTGACTTGCTGCAGCTTCTAATGCACATTATGAGAAGCTCGCAGTGTGCGGTGAGATCAGAGGAAGCCGCTTCAGTCCTGGAGAGGTGCCGGTACAGCTGTGCAAGACTGAAGGGAAGGCTGGAGGTCTTAAAAAACTCGTTCCGAGGTTCTAATCCTTCCCCGGTCAGCTTGTATTTTTGTCTCTGTTGATATGCCCTCTATTACTTTCTGTCCTGGCAGGAAATGGGGGAATGTCTACAATCAGAAGACTCCCACAAAACATAAAGAGAGGAACCAGTGATGGACCAATCCCTGCTGCACTCAGAATAAATACAATTTTGTCGTGTTTCTCATTAATAACTCCATTTTGCACAATTGTTTCAACTGTTGATGTCTTTCTTAACCAAAGGTAACTCGAGTAGTTTGGAATCTTAGAAAATACAATTTTGCTGAAATGTCAAATTCCACCAGTTTCCACCCTGATTATTTCCTCCTGATGGGAATTCCTGGCCTGGAGGACTCACATCTCCTGATCTCCATCCCCTTCTCCATCATGTATGTTCTGTCACTTCTGGGAAACTCTGCCCTGGTCTTGGTCATCTCATCCAACAAGAGTCTCCATCAACCCATGTATATATTCCTCATGATGTTGTCAACCAGCGATGTCCTCTTGAGCTCCACCACCGTACCCAAGACCCTCAGCATCTTCTGGTTTGGTAATCATGAGATCTCTTTCATTGGATGCCTCACTCAAGTATTCTTCATTCATTTTGCTTTTTGTACTGAATCCGCCATACTGCTCTCCATGGCATACGACCGTTACTGTGCCATCTGTCACCCTTTAACTTATGCTACAACCGTCATCAACAACTTTGTACAGAAGACAGCCATGGTGGCCCTTTTCAGAAGCTTCTGCATAGTCACACCCTTTGTTTTTCTTCTCAACAGATTACCATTCCAGCGAAGCAATGTCATAGAACACACCTACTGTGAGCACATGTCTGTGGCTAGATTGGCGACATCTAACATAATGGTGAATGTGGTGGCTGGACTGGTTGTAGCCGCCTGTACTATTGGTGTGGACATGGTCCTTATTGTAACTTCCTATGTTGCTATTATCATGGCAGATGTGAGACTCTCATCATCCCAGGCTCGTTCCAAAGCCTTCAATACATGTGTGTGCCACACCTGTGTCATCGTTCTCTTCTACATACCGGCATTTTTTAGCTTCATAGCTCACAGACACATTTCTCAAGAGTTCCACATCATCTTTGCCAACCTCTATGTCCTTGTCCCACCAATGATGAACCCAATCATCTATGGCATAAAAACCAGAGAGATTCGCCGTAGGGCCTTGGCAATGCTTTGTGGAGCCACACCCAATGTCTTTGGGCAAAATTTTTTTTTTCCTTTTCATAGGTCGGGTGCTTGATTGTTTGTGTTTTATGTTGTTGGTGTTGGTGAGGCAAGGAACAGAAGAAAGAAGTGACTACCTCTTTAATCATGAACGATAAGTACACGCATGGGAACCATTGGGTATTTTAGACCTTTCAAGAAAAGTAACTTTTGTGGGACTTTTGTGGGCTGTGCCTAAGAGGACACAGATAAGGAAATCTTTGTTGACTGGTCCATTCTTGAGCACTAATGGTGCACCCCCTGGGGAAGAAGGTAAAAATGACAGGCCAGATTGCAGGGAATGAGCAGAAAGACAAGCTTTTCTCTGTCTTGCCTACGGCACCAGACCGAGGAGGAAGTATTGGACAACACTAAGGTGTGGAGAGGGTTGGTAGCAATTGGGATTTTCTTTTTTGGTCATGCTGCGGTGGCTACACATGCAGCAGAGGTGTCAAGTATCTTGTGGTAGAGCCTGACATGCAGAGGAGGGTCTCTCTTACATCTCCGGCTCAGGAACCACTGGTAGTAAGACTAGTGCCTATAGATTGTCTAGCAGATTGCATGGATGAAGAGCAGGTGCTTCTCCAGGAACAGATCAGGTGGCCAACACAATGAATGGCAGGAGGATCAGCAGGTCTTGGCAGACAACAGGCTGGTAGAGGACTGGCAGACAGGTGACTGGTCACAGGTACAGTGAAGACTGGTAACAGGTGGTAGGCAGATGACCAGCAAGGACCAGGTGAGTGGTGTATGGCGCTGAGCAGACAGATCACAGGATATGTGGTCAGATGAGCCAGATCAGCAACAGACAGTCAGGTAGAGGCATGGACAGCAGGCAGGAGAATGGTCAGGGTACAGGCAGAGGGCAGCAACACTGGAGCAGGCAGATTAGTAAGAGGCAAGTGGAATCCAAAGACAGGCCAAGGTCAGGTCAGAAAGCATTCAAGCGAGGTCAGGACAAGCCTGGTCAATCACAGAAATCAAGAACAGGAATGGCCAGAGGAACACAGGAAGAGCTGCAGGATCAGACATCAACCAACTAGTGCAGTTGCTGCATTTATATAGGCCACTTGGCACCAGTATCATTGACGAATGCGCACACACCATCTCATGTGCCTGGTCTCTGCAAGGTAGCACTGCAGGGCCGTGCCTGAGCATTTGTGTGTGCCTCGGAGCCTCAGTTGCACTATGGCCAGTAGGAATGAGCCTGATGTTCGAGTCAAACGTAAGTTCGTCTCGAACATTCGGTGTTCGCCCGCTCGGCGAACAGCGAAAAATATGCGGCATTCACGGCAAATTCGAAAGCTGCGGAACACCATTAAAGTCTACAGGACACTAACATGAAAAATCAAAAGTGCTCATTTATCAAAAGTGACCCTTATCTGAGCTGGCAACTTGGCTGGCCGCAGGAAAAGCGGGGGACGAGAGAGCGCCCCCCCTCCTGAACCATACCAGGCCACATGCCCTCAACATGTGGAGGATGCTTTGGGGTAGCCCCCCAAAGCACCTTGTTCCCATGTTGATGGGCATATGGCCTGGTACGGTTTAGGAGGGGGGGGGCGATCTATCATCCCCCCCTTTTCCTGAGACCTGCCAGGTTGCCAGCTCAGATTAAGACTTGGTTTGGATTTTGGGGGGACCCCCACACAATTTTTTTTTTAATTTGGGTGCAGTGCCATTTTTTTCAATGATATTCATCTATATTATCGGGACCCGACAATTCATTACAGCCGTGATCAGTTTTGAATTAAGTTTTTTCCTTTGAAATGTCATTTTGCTCTCGGACTGTTCTAAACACGGGAAAAATGCGCCACTTTACAGGCATACTATAGACACCCCCCAGCTATGAAATTTAAAGGAATATTTCACTTTTATTGTTTCACTTTAAGCATTATTAAAATCACTGCTCCTGAAAAAAACGTCCGTTTTTAAAACTTTTTTTTGCATTGATCCATGTCCCCTGGGGCAGGACCCGGGTCCCCAAACACTTTTTATGACAATAACTTGCATATAAGCCTTTAAAATGAACACTTTTGATTTTTCATGTTCGTGTCCCATAGACTTTAACGGTGTTTGTACAAATTTTTTGCCTGTTCGCAAGTTCTGGTGCAAACCGAACCGGGGGGTGTTCGGCTCATCCCTAATGGCTAGCATGTCCCTGACAAGAGGGCAATCAGCAAGTATTTGCATGAGTATGGCGTGAGGATAGGCTCAGGGGATGAGGCGGCAAGAATGATGAGCCATGATGATGCATGTATCAGCGACGCTGTACCAGTTGTGTTCTTGCTGGAGCACACATTGCATGGCAGCATGGACAGGTCACTCAAGGCAGAGCAACAGGGGAAAAAGAGAACTTCCTTACATCTCAGGGCCTGCTCTATCCAGACACCAGCACTGTGAGGCCACACCAAGTGCAGGAGGAGAAGGAGGAGGAGGAGTATGGTCGCCATGGGGCTGTCTTCTACATGTAGGTTTCATGCCTCCCACACCCTGACAGTAGTAAATGGCAGGGGTAGGTAGGTCTGGACCACAAAGACTCGAGTTCCTCTGTCTCCAGTAATTTGCTGCACATGTGCTCCCTCATTCTCCAGAGCCTGCGATTTCAGGATTCATGGCATAAAGGAGAGGAATCATTACTGATTGGATATCCTTCTTGATTCATGTTACAAGAGGAGAGTGGCAGAGCTCATCCTGTCCACACAGAGGGACCAGAATATGAAACATCTGAGAGATGGGCTATGGAGGATCTTGTGTCACTCATTTCCAGAGGCTAATAGGATAACATCTCATGGATAAAGTGTCTCTGAGCCTCCTGTCGGTAAAAAGGAGGAACAGAAGTGGGCTTGGCTGACTGAGCAATGCCTTGAAGAAATGTTTCAGTCCTCAGCACCCAGGGCTATCTGCTGCCAGCATCTATTGGCACGGGTGCATCAATTATCTAGGGGCAGGAGCGTACATTGATAACCTCCAAATGGATGACCCCCTATCATAGAGTCATGTCTGGTGCTTCTGTTGAGCTCCTGCTACATATACTGCTGGTTAAGTATGTAGGAGATCCTGCCACACTCCAACTTTTTTTGCTGCTCCTTTTACTACCACAGACCACAAAAAACTATTTCACATCTTGCCACCATTGCCATGTCCGTTCTCCTTGAGCACACCCAGCCACCACTAGTAGACCCCTCTACTTGTCAATGTTAACATCTCTTGCCACTGTTGTAGGCCTGCTACCATAATCACCTAACAATGGGGCCAAAACTATTACTATTATCATTTTTAATGTGGCACCCCACAATTTTAAGCAGCTGTTTGACAGTTGCATATTTGGTGAATGTTTGTTAAATCAGGGTCCATTCTGTGCTCTGCAGGGATTTTTCTGTTGGGTTTTGATGTTTGGGCACCACCAGCACCCAAAACCCCAATTTTTTTTGCAGCTGTATGATGTTCGCACAAGATATAACATTTTTGGCCTGAGTCAATCCTCTCCTCTGCAAGAATATTCATGTTGGGTTGTGCGCTTTGTCTCTATTAATACCGAAAGCCTAAATTTTTACCGACCTTTTTTTTACGGATGTAGAAATTTTTACATTTTTGGGGCTTGGTAAGCACAGCGTTGTCCATTCATTTTTGGTGTTGAATTGCTCTTCATCATCATTAAAAATAGATAACACATTAACCTTTCCTCGTGCTGCTCCTCAGCTGTGAAATTTGGAATAAATACTCTAAAGTAGTGTGGCCTAACAGTGACACCTTAAATAAAAAAATTGGGTCTCGCTCTTTACCTGCTGAAATTATGGTCTATAAAACATGCTTTGAAATATGTGCAGATTATTACCTTTAAAATATTCTTTATCCCAGGGCGAACAAAATCTTTTTTTTTGGACTTCTAGAACCAGCCTGCTCTCTCCTTCATAAATTGCCTCTGATAAGAAGGAGATATGTTCTTTGCATAAAATCAGTATGATTTCTAGATTATGTGTCAGAAAAGTAACAGAAAAGAGTGACTATTGCTGGCTGAAATATAACATCTCTGTGCTTCCTAAGGCCCCTTTCACACGGACGGTCCAATCAGGCCCGCCTGTCAGGTTTTTCAGGCAAACCTGATTGGACCCTGCCTTGTCCTCTATGGAGCAGCAGGTGTCAGCAGACACGTGTCCGCTGACACCTGCCGCCACCCGATCCACTCCTGTCTGCCAAAAACAGATGAAAGGTGGTCCTATTTTCCATCCATTTGGTGGATCGTAACGGATGGCATCAGATGGAAATGGACAGCGGTCCATTTTTATCCAATTTCACCATAGAGGAGAGCAGGACTCTGTCCGTGTTTGCTCTGCACAGCGGAGTGGACACGGACCTGTCATCCAACTGCTAAGTGGAGATATCCCCCATGTCAGGGCACCAAGGGCAGGAGAAGGGCTCTAAGACCCAGCATCTCTACCAGCACTTGTCAGGGCACCAATGGGAGGAGAAGGTTTCTAGGACCCAGCATCTCTACCAGCATAGGCAGGAGAAGGGCTCTAGGACCCAGCATCTCTACCAGCACTCCACATGGGCCTTTATAAGGAAGCATGTCAGTGGCTGCAGTTGCTTGTCAATCTTTGACTCCACGAGTGCGTTATCTCCATGATATTCTTGTTCCTGTGTCTCCTGTTATCGACCCAACTTGTCCTTGACCTGTCTCCAGTTTGCTTCCTGTATTTGACCCCAGCTATCCACCTGACCACGTCCGCTCTGATACCCACCTGGCTCCAGACCTAGGCTTCCTTCTGACCAAGTCTGCTCTGATACTCACCTGGCTCCTTACCTAGGCTTCCTTCTGACCATGCTCCAGTCTCAGCAGCATTATCCAAGTCCTGCAACACCTCATGGGTGCCATCTGTCTGCGGATTCTACGCCAGCACACCAGCTGTACTCTGGAACCTCCTGCACACAGTCCAGCAGGAGGGGCCTAACCTTTTCCCCGTTTTCACCCTCAGGGCGGTCTAGAACTCAGCCGTAAGGGAAGCCCTCTCTACCCATTGACCTCCAGCACCAGGTACGTGATACCCCACCTAGCAAGTGGATTTCGTTTAGTGGAGGCGCCCGGTGTAAAAGGGGGCCTAAATTGTCTTCTCTTATTAAAAACAAGCATGAATGTGCATCAGATCTGTGAAATACTGTAGCTATAGTATATAATGTGTCCTAAAAATACATCTGTTTTATCTGCTGTCTGAAATAAACAGATTTTTTGCTTCCATATTTGCTTATTTTCAAAAAGAATTTGATTATGTTCTAAAAAATGTGTCCAATTTACATTTTCGGTGGGAACCTAAATTCCCTTTTTACAATTTCAGGCAGGAATGAGCCAACACTCTTTCTCCAAACTGGCCTCTAATTAATTAAGATGAGATTCCATATTTGAAATCTGTATAATATTTATATCATATGTCTGTAAAATATAATTAATCAAAATTAAATCTGCCTGCTCTGTCCCTCAGAAATAATGGCCTCTCCAAAAACGGTATTTAATCTGTGTTGGCAAGTACTGTCAGTTTTCCATTTTCTGCATTAAATAAAAAAAATATTGTAACATGCAATCTGCCTGCTCTCTCTCTCTTACAAATAATGGACAGTCTGAAAAAGTTTAAGAAGGTTTGAATGAAATCTGTAAAATGTGTCCTCACTCTAAAGAACCCATTTTTTGGGGGGGGGGGATTCCAATCTGGTTACCCTTTCCCTCATAAATTGTGGTCTTTCTATCTTTAGGGTCCAAAACAAAGACACCGATATACTATTTCCCAGACATAAAATGCCCACCTGCTCTATATATCCAAAACTGCAAATTCTCCACAGCGGTTTGTTAACTGCTTAATTAAGCTGCATGCTTCTTCCATTCTGTGTGCAAAAAAATATATATTTATTTCCTGGTGCTCAATGCTTGTTCAGTCTCTCAGAAATGTCCATCTGCTCAAACAGGCTTTTTAGCTGTGGTGCAAACCTGTAGGCTATTTCCATCATCAGTGTCCAAAAAAGACACCATTTTTGTTTTTGGACGCTAAATAACTGTGATGTGTCAAAATGTTTCCTTCTTTAGTCTTCTAATTAAGACATGAATTATAGATTTAAAGGTGCAACCAGATTTCTCTGCCTCCTTCCTTAAATTGTGGCCTATATAATAAAAATGTAAAAGGTGTCTTTCAAAAATGTTCAATTTTTCAGTCTTCAAACTTAAAAAATATCTGTTTTCCTGCTCTCTCCTTCTGGAATTGTGGAGTATCCAAAAGGTTGTAGAAGTCTGTATGAAATGTCTGCAACTGTTTATGTATATGGGGTGAGAAGGGTGAGAAAAAAAGACATTGTAATTGTTTGTCCCAGGTCAGGTCTGCCCAATCTCCCTGACATAGAACCTCAGCAGATAAAAAGTACAGGCATTATTCTTCTCACTGGCATCAATGATGGGACACTATTCCTCCCACTGACACAAATGATGGGGCACTATTCCTCCCACTGACACAAATGATGGGGCACTATTCCTCCAACTGACACCAATGATGGGACACTATTCCTCCCACTGACATCAATGATGGGACACTATTCTTCCCACTGACACCAATGATGGGGCACTATTCATCCCACTGACACCAATGATGGGACACTATTCCTCCCACTGATACCAATGATTATTATTTTGTGTTTTATGTAACTTTGGCATTTTTAAATGTGTTGTTTGGTTGCATAGCCTGTGTTTTAGTCCTCCTATTGGCCCTAGTTGATGTAGCCTAAAGTGTTTGTCTACGGTTAAATGTTCATTTGGTGTCTCAATTGTATAGTCAGTTTTTGTGGGGAGAAATTTTGATTTTCAAGTGAAGAAATTATGGTTTGTGCTGGTTTTGGCGGGATCAGTGACTGCATTTCATGTGTTCATGCCACCAATCTGTCGTGGTTCCAGTTTCTCCCGGCCATTTTGCTGTAGTCCAGAAAGTGTCGTGGTCCCACTTTCGTCTGCCATTTTTCTGTAGTCTGGATTTCATCCACCATTTTGTGGTGGTCTAATTTTCGTTTGTTGCAATTGCCATTTCTTGTCTGCTGTGTTTTGGTTTTGGGTGGAATTGCTCTGCTTTTGCGCCAGGTTTCAGCATTTAGTGAGGGTGAGCTATCTTTTTGCAGGAGTTTCAGTCTTTGGCTTTAGTTGCGTTGTTGTTGTGTGGTATTTCAGTCTCAAAACTTGTGGTCTGACTGCCCAGGGGATATGGGGGTCGAGGGGGGTTCCCTCCCATTTGCAATATGGGGGGTTTGTTTCGCCCTTTTCCTAGACAAATGACTTTTAGAGATGTTGAAGTTTCCTATATGATGTTATGAAGTCCAGAGGGGGTAGCCATAGCTATTTTTTTGTGTAATAGATATAATATGAAGTTCAGGGAAGCCAGGTTTCTCCTCCCCCATCCCCCTTCCTGTCAATTGTTGTGTGAATAAAGAAGTTAGATGGGCTTTTAGAGATCATCAGAGAAAAGGAAGTTCTATGCAGCATGTGATGTATCAACAGGAAGTTCTTTGCAGGATGTGATGTATGCAACAGGAAGTTCTTTGCAGGATGTGACGTATGCAACAGGAAGTTCTTTGCAGGATGTGACGTATGCAACAGGAAGTTCTTTGCAGGATGTGATGTATGCAACAGGAAGTTCTTTGCAGGATGTGATGTATGCAACAGGAAGTTCTTTGCAGGATGTGATGTATGCAACAGGAAGTTCTTTGCAGGATGTGATGTATCAACAGGAAGATGGTGGGAGGGGCTTGAGGTCTTTTGAAACAAGCATGTGGACAAAGGGACTTGTGTTTGGAAGGACAATGGAAGTCACTTTGATTTTTAAATTTAATTCCATTTTTTTTTGCAGTTTTATACTGTAATACAGTTTTGGGTAGAGAGTAAACGGGAGGCATCCACATTATTGTTATAATATCTAGGTACAGAGAGAAACCACATTGTTCTGTAGCGAAAGCGGGCATACGTTTGCTGTGCAGTTTAGTCTGGCGACGGTTGTACAGCGCAATGGCGACGGTTGTACAGCGCAATGCGCTTGTGTATGCATTTACTGTGAGGGGTAGAGACATAATTCGGGGGGTGATCGTTTGGCATAGTTAATAGTTGGTTGTTATTACGGGTATTGCAGTGTAAAAGAGTGGTACTCTGTAGTTCTGTGCCAAAAGTGTTGGGACAACAAGCCATAGAGTTAAATAACTCCTCGGTTAGGGTTTCTAGTTGGGGGACTGGACCAGATATAACACAGGGGATGTACAGCTTGTAGTGGCATGAAAACCTATGTAACTGAGTGCAAGTCTTAGAAATTATTAATTTGAAATTGCATGCAGTTATTGGGGACACATTGATAGGGAGATCTAAACATTGTGAAATTTTCTCATATCGAATCTGAAAATTCCTTACCAGCTACTCCTGTTGTAACTATAGTGGTTGTAGTCCATCATTCCACCACAGAAGAAGGCACAGGGCGGTGCTCTCCTAAATAGGTGCAAGGGTTTCCCTGGACGCAGGTGTAAGACTATAAGCCGATTCGAATCGCCATGGGCAGTCCATGCAAGGGAAGGAATGCGGGGCTTCCCATAGTCAGATGGCTGCACAGTACATGAAGTCTAGTTTTGGGGCAAAGTCCATTAAACCCCCTTAAGGAATGGCATAGGTGGTCCAAGGATACTACTTGGGGTATCCCTCTGGATGGGGACATTTGATGCCTGGAGGTGGGAGAAATTCGTAACTGAGTTTAAACCCAGGCTCTGGGCAGCAAAGACCTTAGATGTAGCTCAGCTGTGGCTTCAGAAATCTGTAATGATGAGTGGATTGATGGATGTGTAGTACACGCTCGTGTGGTTAAAATTCTCACGCCTGTTTTTCAACTTTGTGTGGCTGGTCCATGCAAGCTTTTCGAGCTGCTCTCGTGTTTTTCCCATCGTAATTTTTTTTTTATTGTTAAAAGAGTGAAGGCAGCATTCCGTCTGGTTGTTTTGTTTTTATTTAAGTTTTGGAAACTATGAAATATCTCCGTCGCATTGGTATCTAAATGTTTGTCTCACGTTTTAGTCTTTGTTTGTATGTAGCAATATGTTAGAACCCACCGTGGCGTCCCTCCTGCGCATTGCACCTGTTGTAATTTTGTAGGAACGTGAAAGTAACAGAGGGTTTCGTTGTTGTTGGTTTTGTGGAATGTCAGTGAAAACTTACCAATGTACACAACGTTTGTATTGTTTACCATTCTTTGCAGGTTAAAGATGAAGGATAGCCAATACACAGTACCCCCCCCCATTGTGTATGTAGCAAGGTGCCGGGTCCCCAGAGACCTAATGGTGACCTTCAGAGTTAGAGACAGCTGACATCCTTTATGTAGAGTGGGTTACAAGGCATGGTGTGTGTAATTCAACGATTCATGGGTGCCAGACACTTCTTCAATGCAAAGAGATTTCTTTTCTCTTAAACAGAACTGTGGGAGAGAGGGTAAGGGCCAGGATACCCTTAAGTGGTTGCAATGTTAATTGGCAGACTCTGAGACTTCTACAGGTAGACAGCCATGCAGGGAAAGGCATCCAGTAAGACACCACATCTGCATGTGAAGGATCGCTGTCTCCTATGGCAACGGTCTTTGTAACAGTTTCTAATACAAGTTGTAACAAACTTCTTTACTCACTTTACAGTCTCCTCTTGTAGACCTTCACTCCACTGAGCTCCCAGTCTCTCGCACTAGACTTGCTGATCCACTGCCACTGGATCTCCTGAGCTCTTCCAACCTTCTCGGTATCTTCCTCAAGCATCTTCCCTGCTCGGTCCCTAGCTTGACATTCACAGATACTCCTCAGGCATCACCTCACTGGCCTGCTTGGTCCCTGGCTTGGCACAGAAAACTGCTTTTTAAGCATCACCCCCGCTGGTTGGGTCCCTGGCTTGACACCTGCTGAAGTTTCCAGATTCTTCACCGTCCCCGGTTGGTGAGAATACTGCTCCGGTACTTGCTTCAGATACCCACTGTGGTTCCTGGTAATAAGGTGGATGGTCCCTTAGTGGTGACAGTTTCCCCTCTACCTCCAACCACAACAGGTTCTCAAGCCTGCAGAACCGTCACTTCTGGTTGGACTGCAAGCCGCAATCTCAACCCTGCGCTGCTCTCTTTCTTCTGGATAGGGCCTCAGACAGCCTAGCAGCCAGACGCCCCCGGGATAGGCCTCAGGCTCTGGCTTAGCAGCCTGGGGGAATACGACACACGTCCACCCAGACAGCCATCCAGGTGGCACAGAACCCCAATCACCTGACTCCACCCGAATAAATAGGCTCATTGGCTGAGATACCCCATATACTCATAACCTGTCCTTGCAATGCCCTTGTCTTATCTAATGTCGCCAGGTACCTGGCCATCTAGTGACAGAAGAGAGAAGTGCAGCAATTCCAGAATTACGGCAAAGTCAGTTGACCCCCCTAGCAATTGGCGAAGACAACTATCACTTGGCAGATAAATTTAAAAGCAACCCTGCCTAAACATCAGGGTGCTACATGTATATCACTGGTCAGTACAGGACCAGTGCCAGGAGGTGCCGATACACAGCCACATTGGCCCCATAAAGAATGAGGAAGGACATCTGGTTACAAAGGATGAGGAGATGGCGAAGGTATTAAATTTATTCTGCTCCTCAGTCTTCACGAGTGAATCGGGGGGCTTCAGTAACCAAAACTGCAGTGTTTATCCTCATGACACAACACAGGAAGCACCTCCATGGTTAACAGAGGACGGAATTAGACTTGAGAAACTTAACATTAATAAATCACCGGGACCAGATGGCTTGCATCCGAGGGTACTTAGGGAACTCAGTCAAGTAATTGCCAGACCGTTGTTCCTAATTTTTACTGACAGTCTACTGACTGGAATGGTACCAGCTGATTGGAGAGTCAGGAGGTGCCGATACACAGTGTCAGTGTGTTCTGGCACAGAAAATGCCTTCTATTATATTGCCAGCAGCCGGGAGACACAATGTAAACTAAGTCAAGGCCACTATAACAGGTGTCTGTTTATGATGAAACGTGGACTGCGGGTGGCATCAATGGCCCATCCATATGGGAGCAGGTCTAATCCATGCGCCCGGCCCCTAATTTCAATGCAGGGTGCCGGACGCACATGCCCCTGTTGAAGACCCATTGGTCTAAACACGTAGGGATTGGCTTATCACTCTCTACATTGCCCCGCATTTTATCTGTGATCACTTTGTTATCTGTGATATCTTTGATATCGCTGAGGACTGCACCCTGAGCCCACCCAGTTGGGATATTGGTTATTGTCTTTCTGATTCTCCTCCTGGCCAATTCCAGGTAAGGAAGCAGGTCCTGACATCTGATTGGCCAAGAGAAGAAGCGATCCTGTTGGCCACCGAGGAGGAGGAGGGAGGAGACGAAGAGGAAGCCACACCACCATGAAGCAGAGGAAGAAGGAGACATAGGGTGCCGCCCGCTGTCTGGAGGGAAGCCCGAGACCCAGATGGGGAAATGCAGACCAAACCAACTGGGGGGGTGGCGGAAGATAGATTGCCACCACCACCCCCTCCTCAAAAAAAAAAAAATCCCACCAGCCACCACCACTAGTGGGCGGGTTTACCAGTGTTTTGGGGTCTGGGACCATAATGCTAGTAAATATAAGTGGGGTATCAGTTTTTTCGTTTGCCTTCTTCTGGATCAACTTGAAGGATATTTAACTTTTTTTTAAACCTGATAATAAAGTGTTCTGGGAGTCAATTATTATTAATAATATAAGAGAAGTGTAAGGGGACCTCCTCTCCCCCGGGGGGCGCTCCATCATGAGACCAGCAGAATCTGCTTTATATAAATGATGGTTTTCATTCTGGATTCATACAAACACGAGACCTCGTCTCTGCCTCGTCCTTCAGACCAGCTCCTGGTAAGAGACAACCTGGACCCCTCCATCACCATCAGCCAATGAAAACCTCCCTCTTCCTGATCACAGTCAGGTCAGATTTCAGGCTTCTCCCGGTGTGATAAGAAATAGTATTTGGAGTTCAGGGTCCATTCACACCCATCTGTCACAGAACATTCTATTCATTTCTAAAGACATCCCAACCCCATTGAGACAGCGACCCGCCAACACACATTTGTAGCAGGATATTATATTACTTTCCATTGGGGGGCGCTGCATCTGGAAAGATGTCTTTGGTCTGTATGGTGATTGGCAGCTCATTAAAATAAATAGAATTCCCTTTCAATTGACACCGGATTTGTATTTATCTAACATCTGAAAATATATTGATTTATATTTGAAATATTAACAACATTTTCCCTATTTGTACGCGTGTCTTGGCCACTACAAGGACGTCCCGCCATGTGACAAAAAGTCAGCTGATCAGTTCAGAACATAACTAACAATAAGGAGGACAACAAAGTCATCACCACAAAACTTCTCCGCCAAGCAAATATCACATATTTTTATTTATTTCAGGTACTTGTATAGCGCTGTCACTTTACATCAACATTGTACATTCACATCAGTCCCCGCCCCCAAGGAGCTTACAATCTAATGTCCCGAACTCACATTCGAACATAATAGGGACAATTTAGACAGGAGACAATTAACCTACCAGCAAGTCTGTGTGGGAGGAAACCCACACAGGTGCAGGGAGAACATGCAAATACCAGACAGGTGGTGTCATGGTCGGGATATGAACCAGCGACCCTTTTGGCTGCTAGGTGAACGTGCTATCCACTACACCACTGTGAAGCCCCAAATAAAAATAACCAGTCATGGACACCAGATGTACTGCAGAGACAGAGATACAAAGTAACATTGTTTATAAACTTTGATCAGACGGTAGATAGAGAGATACAAAGTAACATTGTTTATAAACATTGATCAGACAGGAGATAGAGAGATACAAAGTAACATTGTTAATAAACATTGTTCAGACGGGAGATAGAGAGATACAAAGTAACATTGTTTATAAACATTGATCAGACAGGAGATAGAGAGATACAAAGTAACATTGTTTATGAACATTGATCAGACGGGAGATAGAGAGATACAAAGTAACATTGTTTATAAACATTGATCAGACAGGAGATAGAGAGATACAAAGTAACATTGTTTATAAACATTGATCAGACAGGAGATAGAGAGATACAAAGTAACATTGTTTATGAACATTGATCAGACAGGAGATTCCTAGAGGAAGATATTCCTGGACAGGTTGTATTTGGCTACAGATAATCCTGGGTAGAGCCCACATGTGATGTTGAGCCTCTGATTGAGAGAACTGTCCAGGAACAGTCCAGGAGAGGAGCTGGCAGGGGCGGACTAAGCATTAGGGCACTTGGGCACTGCCCGATGGCCCCAAGGCCAGTAGGGGGCCCCGTGAGCAGGGACACTCCTTAAGAAGGTGTTCCATTACAGCTCAATCCCGGGGTTTGTCAGTAGCAGTGTCATTGCTTCTAAATACATATACTGCCCAGCGGTTTATGTGTTTAGGAGTTCAGAGTCTTTGTTCTGACTCAACCCTCAATGTTCTCCTGCACACTCGCTCTGTGTTCCCCTCAGTCAGATCCCCCCTTTAGTTCCTTGTGATGGGAGTCCTTTCACATGGCTTTCTGATCAGGTCTGCCTGTCAGCTTTTCAGGCGGACCTGACTGGACCCTCCAGTCTCCCCTATGGAGTGGTGGATGTCCACCAAATCCAGATGGATGGTGACCCTATTTTCCATCTGCCTATCGGATTGAATGGGATCAGATGAAAACGGACAGGTGGTCCATTTTCATCCAATCTCCCCATAGAGGAGAGCAGAGATCTGACAGACCTGTCTCAGCACAGTGAGCGCACATGGACCTGTCATCTGCCTGCTCAGCAGGGATCAGCAGAGCAAAGCAGGGCCCATCAAAAATGGACATGTCCCATGTGAAAGGGGCCTAACAGTTAGGCTTGGTTCACAACTGCAGGTGCAACCAAGCATGGGCATGTTTTTCACATGTAGCACCCTGATGTTCAGGCAGGGTTGCTCCTAAATTTACCTGCCAGGTGTATTTGCCTTGGCCCATTGTTAGGGATCAATTGACTCCACCCTAAGTCTGGAATTGCTGCACTTCTCTCTTCTGCCACTAGATGGTCGGGTACCTGTTGACTAGGGATGAGCCGAACACCCCCCGGTTCGGTTCGCACCAGAACCTGCGAACGGACCGAAAGTTTGCACGAACGTTAGAACCCCATTGACGTCTATGGGACTCGAACGTTCAAAATCAAAAGTGCTCATTTTAAAGGCTAATTTGCATGGTATTGTCCTAGAAAGGGTTTGGGGACCCGGGTCCTACCCCAGGGGACATGTATCAATGCAAAAAAAACTTTTAAAAACGGCCGTTTTTTCAGGAGCAGTGATTTTAATGATGCTTAAAGTAAAAAAAAAAAAAGTGAAATATTCCTTTAAATATCGTACCTGGGGGGTGTCTATAGTATGCCTGTAAAGTGACGCGTGTTTCCCATGTTTAGAACAGTCCCTGCACCAAATGTCATTTTTAAAGGAAAAAATCTCATTTAAAACTGCTTGCGGGTTTAATGTCATGTCGGGTCCTGGCAATATGGATGAAAATCAGTGAGACAAACGGCATGGGTACCCCCCAGTCCATTACCAGGCCCTTTGGGCCAGCAATTTTCTTCAGGTAGCTGTATTTACTGTAACAAGACAAGCCTGCCTGTCAGTAAGAAGATAACAGGAACGGATCTAGCTGAACACTGTGAGGTGGGTGCACCCCACTAACTTGTAGGTTTAGCAGAACACTGTGAGCAGGACGCACTGCACTAACTTGTAGGTTTAGCTGAACACTGTGAGCAGGACGCACTGCACTAACTGTAAATAGTCTAGCTGCCTGACTGTGGTACTAATAGGATCAAAAGAACACCAGCAATTTTCTTCAGGTAGCTGTATTTACTGTAACAAGACAAGCCTGCCTGTCAGTAAGAAGATAACAGGAACGGATCTAGCTGAACACTGTGAGCAGGACGCACCCCACTAGCTTGTAGGTTTAGCTGAACACTGTGAGGTGGACGCACCCCACTAGCTTGTAGGTTTAGCTGAACACTGTGAGGTGGACGCACCCCACTAACTTGTAGGTTTAGCTGAACACTGTGAGCAGGACGCACCCCACTAGCTTGTAGGTTTAGCTGAACACTGTGAGGTGGACGCACCCCACTAGCTTGTAGGTTTAGCTGAACACTGTGAGCAGGACGCACCCCACTAACTTGTAGGTTTAGCAGAACACTGTGAGCAGGACGCACCCCACTAACTGTAAATAGTCTAGCTGCCTGACTGTGGTACTAATAGGATCAAAAGAACACCAGTAATTTTCTTTAAAATACTGTAACAAGACAAGCCTGTCTGTCAGTAAGAAGATAACAGGAACGGATCTAGCTGAACACTGTGAGCAGGACGCACCCCACTAACTTGTAGGTTTAGCAGAACACTGTGAGCAGGACGCACCCCACTAACTGTAAATAGTCTAGCTGCCTGACTGTGGTACTAATAGGATCAAAAGAACACCAGTAATTTTCTTTAAAATACTGTAACAAGACAAGCCTGCCTGTCAGTAAGAAGATAACAGGAACGGATCTAGCTGAACACTGTGAGCAGGACGCACTGCACTAAATGTAAATAGTCTAGAAGATAACAGGAACGGATCTAGCTAAACTGAATACAGTGTATATATATATATATATATGCAACACCTGGGATGCATATATATACACAATACACTTTAAGTGCAGCTAACTGACTGACTGTCCTGCCTAATCTAGCTAACTCAAATCAAATGACACTGTCTCTCTCTCTCTCTCTCTCTAAGCACACCGGAACACACTGCACAGGGCCGCCGTGCAGGCGGCCTTATATAGTGTGGGGCGTGTACTAAATCCCCTGAGCCATAATTGGCCAAAGCCTCCTTGGCTTTGACCAATTACAGCTCTCTCTACTGACGGCGCTGTGATTGGCCAAGCATGCGGGTCATAGTGCATGCTTGGCCAATCATCAGCAAGCAATGCACTGCAATGCCGCAGTGAATTATGGGCCGTGACGCGCCACACGAATTTGGCGCGAACGGCCCATATCGTTCGCAATTCGGCGAACGATCGAACAGCCGATGTTCGAGTCGAACATGGGTTCGACTCGAACACGAAGCTCATCCCTACTGTTGACATTAGATAAGAGAAGGGCAAAGCAAGGTCAGATTATGAGTATATGGGGTATCTCAGCCAATGGGCAGGGGTTTTCTTGAATCCCCTGTCCTGCTGGGAGAACCTATATATTTGGGTGAGGTCAAGCGATCGGTGTTCTGTGCCACCTGGATGGCTGATTAGGTGGACGTGTGTTGTGCTGCCCCGGGCTGCTAGGCCCGGAGTTTGCTTGCAGTCCAACCAGAAGTGAAGGTTCTGCCGGCCAGAGAACCTGTCATGGTCAGAGGTAGAGGGGAAGCTGTGGCCACTAAGGGACCAACCACCTTATTACTAGGGACCACAATTAATAGCTAAAACAAGTACCGGAGCAGTACTCTCACCAACCGGGACGGTAAAGAATCGGAAAACTTCAGCAGTAGCCTCTGACTTCTGATCATTCATTTTCAGTGCAACTGAAGCTGCAGAGAAAGGTACTGTGGAATCTCTGTCCTCAGTACCTGTCTCTGTCTCAAAAGTGAGACTTCAGGGGATCTCTTTAGATCCCAGATATCTCACCAAAGCACCCCCCCCCCCCCCCCCCCCGAGTTGTGAAAAAAAAATATTAAATTAACAATTAGTATAAATAAATTAAAAAATGAAAAAAAAATGTAAAAAATCTGACTTAAAGTGGTGGTAAACTCTGTACTACCACTTATACCTACAGTTAAGCCTATAACAGGGCTTACCTGTAGGTACTGTGAATATCTCCTAAACTTTTACAGTGCTGGACCTTCAGAGCCCTTGCCGGAAATGGCGGTTCCCACGTGCATGCCTGGGAGTGACATCATCGCGGCTCTGGCCAATCACATAGCCGGAGCTTGCGAACCTGGAAGACATAGGGGGAACCTGTCAACCCTCTCAGTGGTGACTTTACTGTGCTGGAGGGCTTCGTTCCAAACCACTCCCAATATATGCCATTATTTAGCCACACCCATTGTGTACCGTGGCTATGCATGTCGCAGGTCACCTTCACCCTGGTAGGGGCCCCAGGGGCCCATGATGCTGTTATGGTGGTACTGCCCATGAGAGGTTCCAGATACCTTTAATGGATCCCCAGCTTTAAGTCTCCTGCCACTAGGTGCCCTTCCACGAGGCCCTGCCGCATTAATGTTGCATCAGAAAGATGGCTGCCGTGAGGTGGCCATCTTTAAACCTGGGGGCCCCATGATCCCCTAGTGCCTGGGGGCCCAAAGAGTTGTCAGTCCGCCCCTGGGAGCTAGTACAGCTGTGCAAGACTGAAGGGAAGGCTGGAGGTCATATTTAAAACACATTCCGAGGTTCTAATCCTTCCCCAGTCAACTTGTATTTTTCTCTCTGTTGATATGCCTCCTATTACTTTCTGTCCTGGCAGGAAATGGGGGAATGTCTACAATCAGAAGACTCCCACAAAACATAAAGAGAGGAACCAGTGATGTACCAATCCCTGCTGCACTCGGAATAAATACAATTTTGTCGTGTTTCTCATTAATAACTCCATTTTGCACAATTGTTTTAACTGTTGATGTCTTTCTTAACCAAAGGTAACTCGAGTAGTTTGGAATCTTAGAAAATCTAGTTTTGCTGAAATGTCAAATTCCACCAGTTTCCACCCTGATTATTAGAAAGTGGTTGGGTTGGGAGTATGTATCCCGTGGGACTTTAAATGAAAGCATGACCTAATGTGGTCATGCGTTTCCATCCCTGTACTAGTCCAAGAGAAAAGGGTGGGACTTTAAATGAATAGCGTGAATGCTCAAAAACAAAAATCGATGAACAACTAGGAAAATTTTATTCAATTCATAACAATATAACATGCATAAATATATATCAATCATAAATCATATGCGTGAAACAAATGCTCTGATATTTAACCTCATCACAATTTGTTTTGCACATCTGTGATGTTGTACATACATATTTTTCCATTTTAAGCCTCCTTTCAGTTAATTGCTTGATCTTATTATTTGATTTGCTATCTTTATTTTGGATTATATTTATTTGCAATTTAATTTAGATACCAGCTATGTCTATGGTTTGTCTATTGGTGGTGGCTCCTTTGGCCCAATGCACCACCGGCTGTGTTGGATTTCCCCCTTCCGGGAGCTGTGACGTGCCTGTCGGCCCCTCCCCCTTCTGGGGGGGGGGGGGGTCGGCCGCCACTGCACGTCAGCGTCACGCACTCCCCATCGGATGTGCGCGTCCTCAAGGACGCTCACACGCCTGATTGGATGGTGTTCATCCTGCATGTCATGGGGATGGGGCGGTGACGTTGGCGGGTCGGGTATTCAGTACCCGATCGACGTTGCCGTCCGCCCCTCTCTTGATTTTGCGGCGTGACGTTGGTGGGTGGTCCCCGTGGTAGCGCCTATATGGGCGTAGCCTCGGCGGTGCTGACTCTCGAGGCTTTCACTTTACTGGATGTCACGTTCGTTTGGGGGTCACTGCTCTCTTCCCCTCACACTGTTCCACTCTGCACGCCAGGTATCCTTACTTCTGTCATGTCCTCTCATGTCCTGTCCATTCTCACTTTGTCCATACCTTCACCTTAGGGCACTTGGTCTTTTCCCTTTTCCATCCGCAGAATTTCTCAGGTGTTTCTATTTAACCCCCTCACGGGCTCAATTTCTTCTTTTCTTTTTTTTTTTGGGGCTATATCACTCCTGCAATCTCACTTTCACTTTGCTCTTTATTTCTTGGCAGTTTGCAATTTCTTCTGTAACCCTTGCTTTTCACCTCAGGTTTTGCCTCGGGGGGACCATGCCTGCCCTGGATGGCGCCCTGTAGGCTGCCCCCGTCGATCCATCCGCCTCAGCTCCTGGGGGGTGGCGTCTCCGATGGCCGGGCGGTATATGGCTCTCTGCCACCACCCTACAAATCAGAATGCGTAAGCATGTACTTTGTGTGGGGCTTCTTCATTACCCCACCTTTGTTTCATGTATATACTTACCAGACCTATTTTTTATTTTTTATCCTAGATAAGATACGCGCTTGCTCCTGACGAGTGGCACAACAGCCACGAAACGCGTAGAGCTACCATTGTCGCGTTTTTTACCAGCGTCATGCATTTCTAATTTTTATTTGGAACCTTTGGAGGCCTTGGGTGTATACTCTTGAATATATGGTTGTGTAATAATATCTAATTGGTGTACCATGGAGAATTTCTGTATTCATACAATCATGTATAATTGCTGCTATTATTGCCAATATTTCTTTCCATTTATGATTGATATATATTTATGCATGTTATATTGTTATGAATTGAATAAAATTTTCCTAGTTGTTCATCGATTTTTGTTTTTGAGCATTCACGCTATTCATTTAAAGTCCCACCCTTTTCTCTTGGACTAGTACAGGGATGGAAACGCATGACCACATTAGGTCATGCTTTCATTTAAAGAAGGGGGAGGGGCCGACAGGCACGTCACAGCTCCCGGAAGGGGGAAATCCAACACAGCCGGTGGTGCATTGGGCCAAAGGAGCCACCACCAATAGACAAACCATAGACATAGCTGGTATCTAAATTAAATTGCAAATAAATATAATCCAAAATAAAGATAGCAAATCAAATAATAAGATCAAGCAATTAACTGAAAGGAGGCTTAAAATGGAAAAATATGTATGTACAACATCACAGATGTGCAAAACAAATTGTGATGAGGTTAAATATCAGAGCATTTGTTTCACGCATATGATTTATGATTGATATATATTTATGCATGTTATATTGTTATGAATTGAATAAAATTTTCCTAGTTGTTCATCGATTTTTGTTTTTGAGCATTCACGCTATTCATTTAAAGTCCCACCCTTTTCTCTTGGTTCACCCTGATTATTTCCTCCTGATGGGAATTCCTGGCCTTGAGGACTCACATCTCCTGATCTCCATCCCCTTCTGCATCATGTATGTTCTGTCACTTCTGGGAAACTCCACCTTGATCTTGGTCATCTCGTCCAACAAGAGTCTCCACCAACCCATGTATATCTTCCTCATGATGTTGTCAACCAGCGATGTCCTCTTGAGCTCCACCACCGTACCCAAGACCCTCAGCATCTTCTGGTTTGGTAATCATGAGATCTCTTTCATTGGATGCCTCACTCAAGTATTCTTCATTCATTTTGCTTTTTCTACGGAATCTGCCATACTGCTGTCCATGGCGTACGACCGTTACTGTGCCATCTGTCACCCTTTAACTTATACTACAACTGTCTCCAACAACTTTGTACAGAAGACAGCCATGGTGGCCCTTTTCAGAAGCTTCTGCATAGTCACACCCTTTGTTTTTCTTCTCAACAGATTACCATTCCAGCGAAGCAATGTCATAGAACACACCTACTGTGAGCACATGTCTGTGGCTAGATTGGCGACATCCAACATAATGGTGAATGTGGTGGCTGGACTGGTTGTAGCCGCCTGTACTATTGGTGTGGACATGGTCCTTATTGTAACTTCCTATGATGCTATTATCATGGTGGTTCTGAGACTCTCATCCTCCCAGGCTCGTTCCAAAGCTTTCAATACATGCATGTGCCACACCTGTGTCATCGTTCTCTTCTACATACCTGCATTTTTTAGCTTCATAGCTCACAGACACATTTCTCAAGTGTTCCACATCATCTTCGCCAACCTCTATATTCTTGTCCCACCGATGATGAACCCGATCATCTATGGTATAAAAACCAGAGAGATTCGCCGTAGGGCATTGGCAATGCTTTGTAGAGCCAAACCCAATGTCTTTGGCCAAAATATATTTTTTTTGTTTTCATAGGTCGGGTACTTGATTGTGTGTGTTTTATGTTGTTGGTGTTGGTATGGCCAGAAGCAGAAGAAAGAAGCGACTACCTCTTTAATCATGAACAATAAGTTTACATATGGGAACCTATGGGTATTTTAGACCTTTCAAGAAAAGTAACTTTTGTGGGACTTTTGTGGGCTGTGCCTAAGAGGACACAGATAAAGGAATCTTTGTTGACTGGTCCATTCTTGAGCACTAATGGTGCGCCCCCTGGGGAAGAAGGTGTAAATGACAGGCCAGATCACAGGGAATGAGCACAAAGACAAGCTTTTTTCTGTCTTGCCTACAGCACCAGACCGAGGAGGAAGTATTGGACAACACTAAGGTGTGGAGAGGGTTGGTAGCAATTGGGATTTTCTTTTTTGGTCATGCTGCGGTGGCTACACATGCAGCAGAGGTGTCAAGTATCTGTATCTTGTGGAAGAGCCTGACATGCAGAGGAAGGTCTCTTTTACATCTCCCTCTTAGGGACCACTGGTAGTGAGACAGTGGCCACGAGAGCACAGTGTGGTACGAGTGCCTATAGATTGTCCAGCAGATTGCATGGATGAAACAGCAGGTGCTTCTCCATGAACAGATCAGGTGGCCAACACAATGAATGGCAGCAGGATCAGCAGGTCTTGGCAGACAGCAGGCTGGCAGAGGACTGGCAGACAGGTGACTGGTCACAGGTGCAGTGAAGACTGGTAATAGGTGGCAGGTGGATGACCAGCAAGGACCAGGTGAGTGGCATATGGTGGTGAGCAAACAGATCACAGAATACCTAGTCAGATGACCCAGATCAGCAACAGACAGTCAGGTAGAGGCATGGACAGCAGGCAGGAGAATGGTCAGGGTACAAGCAGAGGGCAGCAACACTGGAGCAGGCAGATTAGTAAGAGGCAAGTGGAATCCAAAGACAGGCCGAGGTCAGGTCAGGTAGCGTTCAAGCGAGGTCAGGACAAGCCGGGTCAATCACAGAAATCAAGAACAGGAATGGGCACAGGAACACAGGAAGATCTGCAGGATCAGACATCAACCAACTAGTGCACCTGCTGCATTTATATAGGCCACTTGGCACCAGTATCATTGACGAATGCGCACAAACCTGCTCATGTGCCTGATCTCCGCAAGGTGGCACCCACAGGGCCGCGCCTGCACATTTGTGTGTGCCTTGGAGCCTCAGTTGCACTATGGCCAGTAAGGATGAGCCTGATGTTCGAGTCGAACGTAAGTTCGACTCGAACATTGGGTCTTCGCCCGTTCACCGAACAGCGAGACATATGCGTCGTTCACGGCAAATTAGAAAGCCGCAGAACACCGTTAAAGTCTATGGGACACTAACATGAAAAATCAAAAGTGCTCATTTATCAAAAGCGACCCTTATCCAGGCACGCAACCTGCCAGGCCACAGGAAAAGGGGGAGACGAGAGAGCGCCCCCCCACCCTCCTGAACCATACTAGGCCACAGGCCCTCAACATGGGGAGGATGCTTTGGATTTTGCACTTCATCATCATTAAAAGTGGATAACACATTAACCTTTCCTCAGCTGTGAAATTTGGAATAAATACTCTAAAGTAGTGTGGCCTAACAATGACACCTTAAATAAAACAATTGGGTCTCACTCTTTACCTGCTGAAATTCTGGTCTATAAAACATGCTTTGAAATATGTGCAGATTTTTACCTTTAAAACATTCTTTGTCCCAGGGCGAACAAAATCTTTTTTTGGACTTCCAGAACCTGCCTGCTCTCTCCATCCTAAATTGCCTCTGAAAAGAAGGAGTTATGTTCTTTGCATAAAATCAGTATGATTTTTACATTATGTGTCAGAAAAGTAACAGTGTGACTATTGCTGGCTGAAATATAACATCTCTGTGCTTCCTAAGGCCCCATTCACACGGACGGTCCAATAAGGTCCACCTGTCAGGTTTTTCAGGCAGACCTGATCGGACCCTTCCGCCACCCTGTCTGCCAAAAACAGATGGATGGTGGTCCTATTTTCCATCCATCTGGTGGATCATAACGGATGGAAATGGATAGTGGTTTGTTTTCATCCAATTTCACCATAGAGGAGAGCAGGACTCTGTTCATGTCCGCTCCGCACAGCGGAGAGGACACGGACCTGTCATCCACCTGCTAAGTGGAGATATCCCCCATATCAGGGCACCAAGGGCAGGAGAAGGGCTCTAAGACCCAGCATCTCTACCAGCACTTGTCAGGACACCATGGGCAGGAGAAGGGCTCTAGGACCCAGCATCTCTACCAGCACTTGTCAGAGCACCAACGGCAAGAGAAGGTCTCTAGGACCCAGCATCTCTACCAGCACTTCACATGGGCCTTTATAAGGTAAGGAAGCCTGTTAGCAGCTGCAGTTGTTGGTTAATCTTTGACTCCTCCAGTGTGTTATCTCCATGATATTCCTGTTCCTGTGTCTCCTGTTACCGACCCAACTTGTTCTTGACCTGTCTCCTGCTTGCTTCCTGTATTCAACCTTGGCTAACCACCTGACTACGTCTGCTCTGATACCCACCTAACTGCTACCCTGTTCTATCCACCTGACCACGTCTGCTCTAATACTCACCTGGCTCCTGTCCTTGGCGATCCACCTGACCAGATCCGCTCTGATACCTATGTGGCTCCTGACCTTGGCTATCCACCTGATCACGTCTGCTCTGATACCCACCTGGATCCAGACCTAGGCTTCCTTCTGACCATGTCTGCTCTGATACCCACTTGGCTCCTGACCTAGGCTTCCTTCTGACTATGCTCCAGTCTCAGCATTATCTGAGTCCTGCAACACCTCACGGGTGCCACCTGTCTGCTGATTCTACGCCAGCACACCAGCTGTACTCTGGAACCTCTTGCACACAGTCAAGCAGGAGGGGCCTGACCTCAGGGTGGTCTGGAACATAGCCTCAAGGGAAGCCCTCTCTCTCCATTGGCCTACAGCACCAGGTACGTGATACCCCGCTTAGCAAGTGGATTCCGTTTAGTGGAGATGCCCGGTGTGAAAGGGGGCCTAAATTGTCTTCTCTTATAAAAAACAAGCATCTGCTTGTATCTGCTGTCTGAAATAAACAGATTATTTGCTTCCATATTTGCTTATTTTCAAAAAAGGATTTGATTATGTTCTAAAAAATGTGTCCAATTTACATTTTCGGTGGGGACCTAAATTCCCTTTACAATTTCAGGCAGGAATAAGCCAACTCTCTTTCTCCTAACTGGCCTCAAATTGATTAAGATGATATTCCATATTTGAATACTGTATAATATTTATATCATATGTCTGTAAAATATCATTAATTAAAATTAAATCTGCCTGCTCTGTCCCCCAGAAATAATGGCCTCTCCAAAAACAGTATTTAATCTGTGTTGGCAAGTACTTGTCCATTGTTTCCATTTTCTGAATTAAATAATAAAAATATTGTAACATACAATCTGCTTGCTCTCTCTTTCATACTAATAATGGACAATCTGATAAAGATTTAAGAAGGTTTGAATGAAATCTGTAAAATGTGTCCTCACTCTAAGGAAACCCATTTTTTGGGGGTTAATTCCAATCTGGTTACTCTTCCCCTCATAAATTGTGGTCTTTCCATCTTCAGGGTCCAAAACAAAGACACCGAAGTACTATTTCCCAGACATAAAATGCCCGCCTGCTCTATATCTCCAAAACTGCAAATTCTCCACAGCGGTTTGTTAACTGTGCAGTTAAGCTGCATGCTTCTTCCATTCTGTGTGCAAAAAATATACAGTAGCTGACAAAAGTAAGTACACCCCTCAGTCACATTTGTGTAAATCTTTTCTTCTATCTTTTCATGTGACAACACTGAAGAAATGACACTTGTCTACAATGTAAAGTAGTGAGTGTACAGCTTGTATAACAGTGTAAATTTACTGTCCCCTCAAAATAACTCAACACACAGCCATTAATGTCTAAACCGCTGGCAACAAAAGTCAGTACACCCCTAAGTGAAAATCTCCAAATTGGGCCCAACGTGTCAATAATTTCTGTGTCCACCATTATTTCCCTACCATTTCACAAAAAAAGTGTCAAAAATGGTAAAAAAGACAGGAAACACTTTGGGACAAGTCCTTTATTAAAAAATGAAAAAATAAAAATGTCCTGCAATGTAAATCCACAACGCCAGACAGACCGAAAAAGAAAATAAGCCAAAACCGTTCTGCCTCCATAGGAGGCTCCCGCCGACTGATGCTTCTTCTCTGTGACAGTTCTTATATAGCAGAGGGCGGGGCCACCCAGTGACATAAACGAGTGACCCCGCCCCCTCTGATGCCACAGGGGCTTCCCCATGGCTTCCCTGTGGCGTCAAAGGGGTCGGGGTCACCTGTTTATGTCACCAGGATTTTGGGGGGACCCCTACGCCATTTTTTTTTAAAATTTGGCACAGGGTTCCCCTTAATTTCCATATCAGACCTGAAGGGCCAGGTATGGATTTTAGGGGGACCCCCATGCAATTTTTTTTAAATTTTGGTTTGGGGTTTCCCTTAAAGCAGAGTTCCACCCAAAAGTGGAACTTCCTCTCATCTGATTCCTCCCCCCCTCCGGTGCCACAATTGGTACCTTTCAGGGGGGTGCACATACCTGTATTAGACAAGTATCTGCACCCACTTCCAGGAATAGACTGCCGCAGGAGTCACGCCCCCTCCCGCACCCCCCCCCGCTGTCTCCTGGGAAACACACAGGTCCCAGGAGATAGCGGGGACCACTTAGAATGTGCAGCGCGACTCGCTCATGCACAGTAGGGAACCGGGAAGTAAAGACCTTAGAGAATACAATGGCGGTCATTGCAACTTTTTATCTCACACGGTATTTACGCAGCAATTTTTCTAATGTGCTTTTTTTGGAAAAAAAAACAGTTTTGTGCTTTAAAAAAAAAACAAATCGGTAAAGTTAGCCCCATGTTTTTGAATAATGTGAAAGATGGAGTTACGCCGAGTAAATAGATAACTAACATGTCACGCTTTAAGATTGCACACGCTCGTGGAATGGCCACAAACTTCGCTACTTAAAAATCCCCTTAGGTGACGCTTTAAAAAATTTTACTGGTTACATGTTTTGAGTTACAGAGGAGGTCTAGGACCAAAATGATTGCTCTCGCTCTAACGTTTGCGGCGATACCTCACATGTGTGGTTTAAACACCGTTTTCATATGTGAGCGGGACTTACATATGCGTTCGCTTCTGCGCGCGAGCTCACGGGGACAGCGGCGCTTTAAAAAACATTTTTTATTATTGTTAATTTTACTTTATTTATTTTAGCTTGACACTTTTTTTCCCAAAAAATAGTTTTTGATCACTTTTATTTCTATTACAAGGAATGTAAACATCCCTTGTAATATATGACATGACAGGTCCTCTTTACAGTGAGATTTGGGGGTCAATAAGACCCCACATCTCACCTCTTGGCTGGGAAGCCTAAAATAAAAAATAAAAAAGATCACCGCTTCCCAGCCGAAGTGGTGCCATTTTTTTTAATACAGAGGCTGGGCGTGACGTCATAACATCGCGCCCGGCCTCCGAACGATCATAGAGACTCCGGCGACCATCTGGTCCTCTGGAAATCTCTATTCTGAACATCCGGGCCGGCAGATCCTGTGTCCGACTCACCGATCGTAGCGGTGAGTCGGTAGAAGCACCGGAGGGCGGCGGGAGGGGGGGGGTCGTCCCCTCTCGCCTCCCAGAAGAATGGTGCACAGATGCGCCGGCTCTAAAAGACGATATCTGAACTGTCATTTTACTCTCGGACTGTTCTAAACACGGGAAAGATGCACCACTTTACAGGCATACTATAGACACCCCCCAGGTATGATATTTAAAGGAATATTTCACTTTTATTGTTTCACTTTAAGCATTAAAAAAATCACTTCTCCCGAAAAAACGGCCGTTTTAGAAAAATAATTTTGCATTGATACATGTCCCCTGGGGCAGGTGTTCGGCTGATCCCTACTTGGAGGTATGCAATCGCGCTTTCCCCGCATTATACAAGAAAGCTATGATTGTGCTTATTAGCGCACAGAATTATTTGCTTATAAAGAGAAGCTTAATAAAGTTCCACAACAATAGATATAAGCCGGCAACTCTGTGGACTCAAACACTGAAAATCTTTATTGGCTACACAAGTACATCCAGTAAAACAATGCTAACGTGTTTCGTCCGCTTTGGCCTTACTCATGTTAAGAGTAAGGCAGAAGTGGACGAAGCACGTTGGCTACTTGTGTAACCAATAAAGATTATTAACGTTTGAGTCCACTGAGTTGCTGGCTTAGCCCCTCCATATTTTTAATGTTCATGGATATAAGTCAGCAACTCAGTGGACTCAAATGTTGAAAATCTTTATTGGTTACACAAGTAGCCAATGAGTTTCATCCGCTTTGGCCTTACTCTTAACAGTAAGGCCAAAACGGATGAAACATGTTAGCATTGTTTTACTGAATGTACCAATAAAGATTTTTAACGTTTGAGTCCACTGAGTTGCTGGCTTAGGCCCTCCATATTTTTAATTTTCATAGATATAAGTCAGCAACTCAGTAGACTCAAACGTTCAAAATCTTTATTGGTTACACAAGTAGCCAACGTGTTTCGTCCACTTTGACCTTACTCTTAACAGTAAGGCCAAAGCGGACGAAACACGTTAGCATTGTTTTACTGGATGCACCAATAAAGATTTTCAATGTTTGAGTCCACTGAGTTGCTGGCTTATATCTATGAATATTAAAAATACAGAGGGACCATACCCAACTGATGCATTTCGCAGACCTCTGTGGTTGGGGTGAAATGCGTCAGTGGGGCGTGGTCTGGGATAAGTCAGGCTGAAGCTACTTTTCCACTGTTTTTCAGTGTGCAGCGTTCCACCTTTTTCCATTCACATACCTAAGCGAGCTGGGATGGGCTTCTTGAATACCGGCACCCGACAGCATTGAGTCACTGAATTGTTTTGCGGGCGGCACTTACAGCGACGCTCCACATTTTTGTGTATGGTCCCAGCAATTTATGTTGTTTTAATGATTTTTTTATGCTTTTATTTAACACTGGATGAAATAAAACATTGTTACAATTGTATTTATGGTTGATATACGTACACAGTATATGGTACCTTAAAAGTCCCAATTTACTGGTCAGGTTGGCTTGTAGTTCTTAGACAACAAGAAAGAGGAAGGCATGGGACTTTGTATGAGGCGTGTCACTGAATTAGTACCTTGTTCATATTGATCATTGAATTATCTATTGATTACAATACAAGTTAAAAAGTGTCAATCTTTAGTACAGGACACAATATACTGTAAATAACAGTTCACTTGTATGAATATACAATTATACAAAGTAAAAGAACATGATTAGCAGTAGAATTTCATAAAACGCTCATCCGTTGATAATAGTTGAATAAACATAAACAATTGCTCTTAATGAGCCAAACTTGTCTGGTCATCCGTTCGATGTGTACCCGACGCACGTTTCACGGCTCACGCCAATCATCGGGAGTAAAATGCTCTGAAATTAAATCCAATAACATATCTATAAATATAGGATAACCTTTAAACGGAGAACCGTCTCTCGAAAAAAGGTCTATAACTTACAATGAGGCCCAATGGTGACGCCCGACCTGTGTCCAAGGGAGGACGGGGGACAGGGACGATGATCTCCCCCCCCCCCCCGGGGCTGAGGGGAGGAATCCCATCCAGACCAGAGACAGCAGCCAGATGAAGACCAGGCGACCAGATCACCACCATGAGAATCTGGAGTATGCTTGACAGCCCACACTGCTCTCCAAGGATATGGTGATGAAACCATGTGAGATGAATATACCCACCAAAAATGAATCCAAAACCAAACCCACCATGTGAAATGAATAGACTGGTAATGGGATGAACCTCTACCAGTGAGTGGAGGTGATGAATGATGTGTAATTACTGTAGTGATCTGAAGTGTGCTAGCTGACTACAGCCAAGGGAGATGTCTATGCATACACCCACCAGAAATGAATCCAAAACCAAACCCACCATGTAGGGTTGCCAGCTCATCCCTTTAAAACTGAACACATATGAATTACATGGATTCTGTGGCTAATTAAGGTGGTAATTAAACTCACTTGGTTCCTTATCTGCATTGATTAGCCTCAGAACCTGTGTAATTCATATGTGTTCGGGTTTAAAGAGATGAGGTGGCCACCCTACCCCCATGTGATGACCATGTGCACACCATGATAATGGTCAACTGTAAGATGTGAAACTAAAATGAACCTGAAGGGTGTTGTGTGTAGATATGAGTGAGACTCATTTACCTCGTGTGCGATTCTGTGGATGTGAGCATGCCTGGGATCCCTCTCGTGTGAATGGCCCGTGTGAAAAATGGTCAGCTGGCCAGCCCGAGCCGCTTTTATCCACGGTAAGGGGCGGGTCCCCACCAAAGCCATGAAAACCCCCCAAATGGCAACAAGCTTTGGCTCCATCCGCGGCATGCAAATCCACTGCGCAACCAAGCAAGTCCCAGCCCCAACTAGATGGAAAGGGGGAATCCGCTCCAAGCGTGATGATGTCAAATCATGCATAGGAGGCAAGGCCCCGCCCCCAAGCCTGTTTAAAACCACTTCCGGACCGGCTCACGCAGATATGCGTCGGCACTTTGAAGAGGGATATCGTTGTTATGGCAGCAGATAGCTACCAATAGCCCAGGTATCCTCTTCTTCAGTGAGCTGTCCGGTTTCAATTAAAAGTGGTCTCAGCGGCGGATTCGCCGCAAGATCACTTTTATCAGCAGCGAGAGAGGCCCCCCCCCTCTCCCGCCGCTCTCTGGTGCCCTCCGCTGCTTACCGGAGCCGCAGGCAGTGGCAGAGGCGATCGGATCCTTCTCCCTGTGTGGTATGGAGATGAGTGAGGGGAAGATGACCTCCACCCATCTCCATACCACTGCAGGGCGGAAGCCACGTCAAAACTTCACTTCCACCCATAGCTCTTAAAGGAACTTTTTTTTTTTCAAACAACAATTTTTTTTTTTTATTGCATTTTAGTGTAAATATGAGATTTGAGGTCTTTTTGACCCCCCAGATCTCATATGTAAGAGGTCCTGTCATGCTTTTTTTCTATTACAAGAGATGTTTACATTCCTTGTAATAGGAATAAAAGTGACACAATTTTTTTTTTTAAAGAACAGTGTAAAAATAAAAAAGTAAAATAAATAAGAAAAAAAGATGTAAAAATTTTTAACGCGCCCCCGTCCTGCCAATTTTGCGTGCAGAAGCGAACGCATACGCGAGCAGCGCCCGCATATGAAAACGGTGTTCAAACCACACATGTGAGGTATCGCCGCGATCGGTAGAGCGAGAGCAATAATTCTAGCCCCAGCCCTCCTCTGCAACTCAAAACATGCAACCTGAAGAATTTTTTAAACGTCGCCCATGGAGATTTTTATGGGTAAAGGTTTGTTACCATTCCACGAGCGGGCGCAATTTTGAAACGTGACATGTTGGGTATCAATTTACTCGGCGTAACATTATCTTTCACAATATAAAAAAATTGGGCTAACTTTACTGTTGTCTTATTTTTTAATGCAAAAAAGGGTATTTTTTTCCCAAAAAAAAGTGCACTTGTAAGAACGCTGCGCAGATACGGTGTGACAGAAAGTATTGCAAAAACCGCCATTTTATTCTCTGGGGTGTTAGAAAAAAATATATAATGTTTGGGGGTTCTAAGTAATTTTCTAGCAAAAAAAAAAAACAAAAACCTGTTTTTAACTTGTAAACAACAAATCTAAGAAAGAGGCTCAGTCCTTAAAGTGGTTAAAGGGAAAGGGGTGGGGAAGGGGAGAGACTGCCATGCATTGCAGCCCCCCCCCCCGGGTCAAATAACCGTCCTGTTGCCCTCCCTCTCTCTCCCTGACAAGGGGGGCTCACTCAGGACTAAAGGAAGTATACTATATTGAAGGGTTGCCACGTGGCCAGGATTCACCCGGACAGTCAGGGTTTTGAGTCATGTGTCCAGGTTTCAGGCAGACTGAAAACCGGACACATTATTCAAACCAGGCAGTGGCTCCCAGGGCTGGCGCAAGGATTTTTGACACCCTAGGCGAATCCTCATTTTTCCACCCCCCTTGTTTCCACCCCTGACTCCACCCCTCTGGCCCTGCCCATGTATACTCTGCGTTTTTAATAAAGCGCCTATCAAATGTAGCCTCAGCAGCGCCCATCAAATGCAGCCTCACCAGCGCCCATCCATGCAGGCTCAGCAGCGCCCATCAAATGCAGCCTCACCAGCACCCATCAATGCAGCCTCACCAGTGCCCATCTCCTGCAGCCTCACCAGCACCCATCCATGCAGCCTCACCAGTGCCCATCAAATACAGCCTTACCAGCGCCTATCAACTGCAGCCTACCAGCGCCCATCAAATGCAGCCTCACCAGCGCCCATCCATGCTGCCTCACCAGCACCCATCGATGCAGCCTCACCAGTGCCCATCAAATGCAGCCTCACCAGTGCTCATCAAAAGCAGCCTCATCAGCACCCATCAAATGCAGCCTCACCAGCGCCCATCAATGCAGCCTCACCAGCACCCATCAATGCAGTCTCACCAGTGCCCATCAAATGCAGCCTCACCAGTGCTCATCAAAAGCAGCCTCATCAGCACCCATCAAATGCAGCCTCACCAGCACCCATCAATGCAGTCTCACCAGTGCCCATCAAATGCAGCCTCACCAGTGCTCATCAAAAGCAGCCTCATCAGCACCCATCAAATGCAGCCTCACCAGCGCCCATCAATGCAGCCTCACCAGCACCCATCAATGCAGTCTCACCAGCACCCATCAACTGCAGCCCACCAGTGCCCATCAAATTCAGCCTCACCAGCGCCCATCAAAGCAGCCTCATCAGCACCCATCAAATGCAGCCTCACCAGCGCCCATCCATGCAGCCTCACCAGCGCCCATCAAATGCAGCCTTATCAGCGCCCATCAAATGCAGCCTCACCAGCACCCATCCATGCAGCCTCACCAGTGCCCATCAAATGCAGCCTTACCAGCGCCCATCAAATGCAGCCTCACCAGCGCCCATCCATGCAGCCTCACCAGTGCCCATCAAATGCAGCCTTACCAGCACCCATCAAATGCAGCCTCACCAGCACCCATCAAATGCAGCCTCACCAGCACCCATCAATGCAGCCTCACCAGCACCCATCAATGCAGCCTTACCAGTGCCCATCAAATGCAGCCTTACCAGCACCCATCAAATGCAGCCTCACCAGCACCCATCCATGCAGCCTCACCAGTTCCCATCAAATGCAGCCTTACCAGTACCTATCAAATGCAGCCTCACCAGCGCCCATCAAATGCAGCCTCACCAGCACCCATCAATGCAGCCTTACCAGTGCCCATCAAATGCAGCCTTACCAGCACCCATCAAATGCAGCCTCACCAGCACCCATCCATGCAGCCTCACCAGTGCCCATCAAATGCAGCCTTACCACTACCTATCAAATGCAGCCTCACCAGCGCCCATCAAATGCAGCCTCACCAGCGTCCATCCATGCAGCCTCACCAGCACCCATCAAATGCAGCTTCACCAGCACCCATCAAATGCAGCCTTACCAGCGCCCATCAAATGCAGCCTCACCAGCACCCATCCATGCAGCCTCACCAGTTCCCATCAAATGCAGCCTTACCAGTACCTATCAAATGCAGCCTCACCAGCGCCCATCAAATGCAGCCTCACCAGCACCCATCAATGCAGCCTCACCAGCGTCCATCCATGCAGCCTCACCAGTTCCCATCAAATGCAGCCTTACCAGTACCTATTAAATGCAGCCTCACCAGCGCCCATCAAATGCAGCCTCACCAGCACCCATCAATGCAGCCTCACCAGCGTCCATCCATGCAGCCTCACCAGCACCCATCAAATGCAGCTTCACCAGCACCCATCAAATGCAGCCTTACCAGCGCCCATCAAACGCAGCCTCACCAGCATCCATCCATGCAGCCTCACCAGCACCCATCAAATGCAGCTTCACCAGCACCCATCAAATGCAGCCTCACCAGTGCCCATCCATGAATGTTTGCTTGCTTCCATTCATTCAGACACAGACACAGTCCTCCACCAACGCTGCAGCTCTGACACTATGTGTGAACGGAGTGGCTGATGCTGAGACTTAGTTGCTTGTTGCAGAGAGAAGAGAGTAATAACACCAGTGGCCGGGAGCCCCCCTAGGCAGCTGCCTAGTTTGCCTAATAGTAGCACTGGCCCAGGTGGCTCTTTAAGTAACCAAGATTGCCACACAAATCTATTGCCATCCGGGAGCTGCAGGCGGCTGTCTTGGGGCAAGTTCGGCATCGCTGGGTGGCAGGGTGATGATGTCAGAAAGAGCAATTTGGCCACACCCACCGTTCGCTGCGTCACGCTATGCACTCCACATGACTACTCTCCTTGGGGGCAACCAATGGTGTCCCGGGGCCGCTAAAGTGTTCGGGTGTGGCTTGAAGAAATGGTGGCAACCCTACTATATTGTATCCTATATACTGTGTCTAATACCCCTATATTCCCGCAATAAAAGCCAGAGAGTATGACTAGAGATATATAGATAGATATATATGGCGATTACATTTTAAAAGGCAGGTGGCGCAATACAGAAAATAAATCTTCATATGGATGGGTAATGAATAAAGGTGTGACGGGTCATTAGGAAAGTCTTCTACCTGATCTGGCAATATAGTGATGGGACCCGACACAACCGGATCATAGAAACCTCCATCCCTAATATATGGGACTTTGTATGAGGCGTGTCACTGAACTATCACCTTCTTCATATTGATCATTGAATTATTTATTGATTACAAATCAAGTTAAAAAGTGTCAATCTTTAGAAAAGGACAGAATAATATAATATGTCGGGACCCAGCACTATATTCTACTTCTTAGACTTGAAGGATATTTGGACTTCTTCCAGCTTGAGAACAAAGTATTCCTGGGGATTGGACTGGTGAGGATTATCGGGAAGGGACACAATTATTATTATTATTAGAAGAGAAGTGTGAAGAGACGTTCTCTCCTCTGGGGGGACGTTCTCTCCTCTGGGGGACGTTCTCTCCTCTGGGGGGCGCTCCATCATGAGATGAGCAGAATCTGCTTTATATAAATATATCATAAAACACACCGAGACACACGGCCTCTTCTCTACCTCCTCTCCCAGATTGGCTTCTGGTAAGAGGATGATCCTGGTCCTCCACCACAATGATATCAGCCAATCAGAACCTGCCTCAGCCCCATCACATTTAGACCAGTTTTTTTGTCCGCTACGATAATAAATAGTATTTGGAGTTTGGGGCCCATTCACAACCCCAACCAGGATTGTATTCTGATTTATTGGTAGTCCAAATCAGAAGAGCGTCCTAAGGAGACAACACTTCCATAGATAGAGGAGAGTGAGTGAGTGTTGTCACCCTAGGACAGGAAGTGTGTTACTGGCAGGATCACCAGATGAAAATAAAGGGAAAAAAGTCTAAAAAACAAGAAAGAAAACAAATGCAGACGCCACATCGAAGGACTGGTAAGCTACAACATATACAGGTCACACACAGACTGAATGCTAATTATCATACAAAGGGACAAGAGCCGTCCATTCCCATTACAGCTACTGAGGTCCTGTCCCCCTGTCCTTCTGATCTTCTTTCCGGTCCTTTTAACCTTCCCCAGTGTCTTGTCCTCATGTCACTCTTTCCTGTCCTTATGACCTGTCCCCCTGTCCTTCTGTCCTTTTCTTCTGTCCCCCTGTCCTTCTGTCCTTTTCTTCTGTCCCCCTGTCCTTTTCTTCTGTCCCCCTGTCCTTCTGTCCTTTTCTTCTGTCCCCCTGTCCTTCTGTCCTTTTCTTCTGTCCCCCTGTCCTTTTCTTCTGTCCCCCTGTCCTTCTGTCCTTTTCTTCTGTCCCCCTGTCCTTCTGTCCTTTTCTTCTGTCCCCCTGTCCTTTTCTTCTGTCCCCCTGTCCTTTTCTTCTGTCCCCCTGTCCTTCTGTCCTTTTCTTCTGTCCCCCTGTCCTTCTGTCCTTTTCTTCTGTCCCCCTGTCCTTCTGTCCTTTTCTTCTGTCCCCCTGTCCTTCTGTCCTTTTCTTCTGTCCCCCTATTCTTCTGTCTTTCTGTCCTGTCCATTTCACCTGTCCACCTGTTCTATTGTTCTGTTCAGTCCTTATATTCTGTCCTCCTGTCCCTCTGTTCTGTCACTCAGTCCTGTCCATGTGTCCTGTCATCCTGTCCTTCTGTCCTGTCCATATGCCCTGTCCTCTCCTCCTGACCATATGTCCTCTCCTCCTGTCCATATGTCCTCTCCTCCTGTCCATATGTCCTCTCCTCCTGTCCATATGTCCTCTCCTCCTGACCATATGTCCTCTCCTCCTGTCCATATGTCCTCTCCTCCTGTCCATATGTCCTCTCCTCCTGACCATATGTCCTCTCCTCCTGACCATATGTCCTCTCCTCCTGACCATATGTCCTCTCCTCCTGTCCATATGTCCTCTCCTCCTATCCATATGTCCTCTCCTCCTGACCATATGTCCTCTCCTCCTGTCCATATGTCCTCTCCTCCTGTCCATATGTCCTCTCCTCCTCACCATATGTCCTCTCCTCCTGACCATATGTCCTCTCCTCCTGTCCATATGTCCTCTCCTCCTGACCATATGTCCTCTCCTCCTCACCACATGTCCTCTCCTCCTGACCATATGTCCTCTCCTCCTGTCCATATGTCCTCTCCTCCTGTCCATATGTCTTGTCCTCTCCCCCTGTCCATATGTCCTCTCCTCCTGTCCATATGTCCTCTCCTCCTGACCATATGTCCTCTCCTCCTCACCATATGTCCTGTCCTCCTGTCCATATGTCCTCTCCTCCTGTCCATATGTCCTCTCCTCCTGTCCATATGCCTTGTCTTCTCCTCCTGTCCATATGTCCTCTCCTACTCACCATATGTCCTCTCCTCCTGTCCATATGTCCTCTGCTCCTGTCCATATGTCCTCTCCTCCTCACCATATGTCCTCTCCTCCTATCCATATGTCCTCTCCTCCTGTCCATATGTCCTCTCCCCCTGTCCATATGTCTTGTCCTCTCCTCCTGTCCATATGTCCTCTCCTCCTGTCCATATGTCCTCTCCTCCTGTTCATATGTCCTCTCCTCCTCACCATATGTCCTGTCCTCCTGTCCATATGTCCTGTCCTCCTGTCCATATGTCCTCTCCTCCTGTCCATATGCCTTGTCTTCTCCTCCTGTCCATATGTCCTCTCCTCCTGTCCATGTGTCCTCTCTTCCTGACCATATGTCCTCTCCTCCTGTCCATATGTCCTCTCCTCCTGTCCATATGTCCTCTCCTCCTGTCCATATGTCCTCTCCTCCTGTCCATATGCCTTGTCTTCTCCTCCTGTCCATATGTCCTCTCCTCCTGTCCATATGTCCTCTCCTCCTGTCCATATGTCCTCTCCTACTCACCATATGTCCTCTCCTCCTGTCCATATGTCCTCTCCTCCTGCCCATATGTCCTGTCCTCCTGTCCATATGTCCTCTCCTCCTATCCATATGTCCTCTCCTCCTGACCATATGTCTTCTCCTCCTGACCATATGTCCTCTCCTCCTCACCATATGTCCTCTACTCCTAACCATATGTCCTCTCCTCCTATCCATATGTCCTCTCCTCCTATCCATATGTCCTCTCCTCCTGACCATATGTCCTCTCCTCCTGACCATATGTCCTTTCCTCCTCACCATATGTCCTCTAATCCTGACCATATGTCCTCTCCTTCTGACCATATGTCCTCTCCTCTTGTCCATATGTCCTCTCCTCCTGTCCATATGTCCTCTTCTCCTGTCCATATGCCTTGTCCTCTCCTCCTGTCCATATGCCTTGTCTTCTCCTCCTGTCCATATGTCCTCTCCTCCTGTCCATATGTCCTCTTCTCCTGTCTATATGTCCTCTCCTCCTGACCATATGTCCTCTCCTCCACATCATATGTCCTCTCCTCCTCACCATATGTCCTCTCCTCCTGTCCATATGTCCTCTCCTCCTGACCATATGTCCTCTCCTACTCACCATATGTCCTCTCCTCCTGTCCATATGTCCTCTCCTCCTGACCATATGTCATCTCCTCCTCACCATATGTCCTCTCCTCCTCACCATATGTCCTCTCCTCCTGTCCATATGCCGGTCCTCTCCTCCTGTCCATATGTCCTCTCCTCCTGACAGATTTCTTCTCCTCCTATCCCTCAGTTCTGTTGTTCTGTCCTGTCCATATGTCCTGTCCTCCTGTCCTTCTGTCCTCTCCATATGTCCTTTTCTCTTGTCCCTCTGTTCTGTCCTGTCCATATGTCCTCTCCTCCTGTCCATATGCCTTGTCTTCTCCTCCTGTCCATATGTCCTCTCCTCCTGTCCATATGTCCTCTCCTCCTATCCATATGTCCTCTCCTCCTGACCATATGTCCTCTCCTCCTGTCCATATGTCCTCTCCTCCTGACCATATGTCCTCTCCTCCTGACCATATGTCCTCTCCTCCTCACCATATGTCCTCTCCTCCTGACCATATGTCCTCTCCTCCTGTCCATATGTCCTCTCCTCCTGTCCATATGTCCTCTCCTCCTGACCATATGTCCTCTCCTCCTCACCATATGTCCTCTCCTCCTGACCATATGTCCTCTCCTCCTGTCCATATGTCCTCTCCTCCTGTCCATATGTCCTCTCCTCCTGTCCATATGTCCTCTCCTCCTGACCATATGTCCTCTCCTCCTGTCCATATGTCCTCTCCTCCTGTCCATATGTCCTCTCCTCCTGTCCATATGTCCTCTCCTCCTCACCATATGTCCTCTTCTCCTGTCCATATGTCCTCTGCTCCTGTCCATATGTCCTCTCCTCCTCACCATATGTCCTCTCCTCCTATCCATATGTCCTCTCCTCCTGTCCATATGTCCTCTCCTCCTATCCATATGTCCTCTCCTCCTGTCCATATGTCCTCTCCTCCTATCCATATGTCCTCTCCTCCTGTCCATATGTCCTCTCCTCCTCACCATATGTCCTCTCCTCCTGTTCATATGTCCTCTCCTCCTGTCCATATGTCCTCTCCTCCTGTCCATATGTCCTCTCCTCCTGACCATATGTCCTCTCCTCCTCACCATATGTCCTCTCCTCCTATCCATATGTCCTCTCCTCCTGTCCATATGTCCTCTCCTCCTCACCATATGTCCTCTCCTCCTCACCATATGTCCTCTCCTCCTGTCCATATGTCCTCTGCTCCTGTCCATATGTCCTCTCCTCCTCACCATATGTCCCCTCCTCCTATCCATATGTCCTCTCCTCCTGACCATATGTCCTCTCCTCCTGTCCATATGTCCTCTCCTCCTGTCCATATGTCCTCTCCTCCTGTCCATATGTCCTCTCCTCCTGACCATATGTCCTCTCCTCCTGTCCATATGTCCTCTCCTCCTGTCCATATGTCCTCTCCTCCTGTCCATATGTCCTCTCCTCCTCACCATATGTCCTCTTCTCCTGTCCATATGTCCTCTGCTCCTGTCCATATGTCCTCTCCTCCTCACCATATGTCCTCTCCTCCTATCCATATGTCCTCTCCTCCTGTCCATATGTCCTCTCCTCCTATCCATATGTCCTCTCCTCCTGTCCATATGTCCTCTCCTCCTATCCATATGTCCTCTCCTCCTGTCCATATGTCCTCTCCTCCTCACCATATGTCCTCTCCTCCTGTTCATATGTCCTCTCCTCCTGTCCATATGTCCTCTCCTCCTGTCCATATGTCCTCTCCTCCTGACCATATGTCCTCTCCTCCTCACCATATGTCCTCTCCTCCTATCCATATGTCCTCTCCTCCTGTCCATATGTCCTCTCCTCCTCACCATATGTCCTCTCCTCCTCACCATATGTCCTCTCCTCCTGTCCATATGTCCTCTGCTCCTGTCCATATGTCCTCTCCTCCTCACCATATGTCCCCTCCTCCTATCCATATGCCCTCTCCTCCTGTCCATATATCCTCTCCTCCTGTCCATATGTCCTCTCCTCCTCACCATATGTCCTCTCCTCCTGTCCATATGTCTTGTCCTCTCCTCCTGTCCATATGTCCTCTCCTCCTGTCCATATTTCCTCTCCTCCTGTCCATATGTCCTCTCCTCCTCACCATATGTCCTCTCCTCCTGTTCATATGTCCTCTCCTCCTGTCCATATGTCCTCTCCTCCTGTCCATATGTCCTCTCCTCCTATCCATATGTCCTCTCCTCCTGACCATATGTCCTCTCCTCCTGTCCATATGTCCTCTCCTCCTGACCATATGTCCTGTCCTCCTGTCCATATGTCCTCTCCTCCTGTCCATATGTCCTCTCCTCCTGACCATATGTCCTCTCCTCCTGTCCATATGTCCTCTCCTCCTGACCATATGTCCTCTCCTCCTATCCATATGTCCTCTCCTCCTGACCATATGTCCTGTCCTCCTATCCATATGTCCTCTCCTCCTATCCATATGTCCTCTCCTCCTGACCATATGTCCTCTCCTCCTGTCCATATGTCCTCTCCTCCTGTCCATATGTCCTCTCCTCCTGACCATATGTCCTCTCCTCCTGTCCATATGTCCTCTCCTCCTGTCCATATGTCCTCTCCTCCTGTCCATATGTCCTCTCCTCCTGACCATATGTCCTCTCCTCCTCACCATATGTCCTCTCCTCTTCACCATATGTCCTCTCCTCCTGTCCATATGTCCTCTCCTCCTGACCATATGTCCTCTCCTCCTGTCCATATGTCCTCTCCTCCTGACCATATGTCATCTCCTCCTCACCATATGTCCTCTCCTCCTCACCATATGTCCTCTCCTCCTCGCCATATGTCCTCTCCTCTTCACCATATGTCCTCTCCTCCTGTCCATATGTCCTCTCCTCCTGACCATATGTCCTCTCCTCCTGTCCATATGTCCTCTCCTCCTGTCCATATGTCCTCTCCTCCTCACCATATGTCCTCTCCTCCTCACCATATGTCCTCTCCTCCTGTCCATATGCCGGTCCTCTCCTCCTGTCCATATGTCCTCTCCTCCTGACAGATTTCTTCTCCTCCTATCCCTCAGTTCTGTTGTTCTGTCCTGTCCATATGTCCTGTCCTCCTGTCCTTCTGTCCTCTCCATATGTCCTTTTCTCTTGTCCCTCTGTTCTGTCCTGTCCATATGTCCTCTCCTCCTGTCCATATGTCCTCTCCTCCTGACCATATGTCCTCTCCTCCTGTCCATATGTCCTCTCCTCCTGTCCATATGTCCTCTCCTCCTGACCATATGTCCTCTCCTCCTCACCATATGTCCTCTCCTCTTCACTATATGTCCTCTCCTCCTGTCCATATGTCCTCTCCTCCTGACCATATGTCCTCTCCTCCTGTCCATATGTCCTCTCCTCCTGACCATATGTCATCTCCTCCTCACCATATGTCCTCTCCTCCTCACCATATGTCCTCTCCTCCTGTCCATATGCCGGTCCTCTCCTCCTGTCCATATGTCCTCTCCTCCTGACAGATTTCTTCTCCTCCTATCCCTCAGTTCTGTTGTTCTGTCCTGTCCATATGTCCTGTCCTCCTGTCCTTCTGTCCTCTCCATATGTCCTTTTCTCTTGTCCCTCTGTTCTGTCCTGTCCATATGTCTGGTCATCCTGTCCTTCTGTCCGTTCCTTGTGTCCTGTCCTCCTGTCCTCTCCATATGTCCTTTTTTTCTTGTACCTCTGTTCTGTCCTTCTGTCCTGTACATATGTCCTGTTCTCCTGTCCCTCTGTCCTGTACATATGTCCTATCCTCCTCTCCCTCTATTATGTCCATGTGTCCTGCCCATATGTCTGGTCCTCTTGTCCTTCAGCCCTCTCCATATGTCCTTTTTTCTTGTCCCTCTGTTCTGTCCTTCTGTCCTGTCCATATTTCCTGTCCCCCTGTCCTTCCATCTTGTCCATATGACCTGTTCTCCTGTCCCTCTGTCCTGTACATATGTCCTGTCCTTCTGTACCTCTATTCTGTCCTTCTGTCCTGTCCTCATGTCCTTCTGTCCTGTCCATATGTCCTCCTCCTGTCCTTCTGTTCTGTCCTCCTGTCCTGTCCATATTTCCTGTCCTTCAATTCTGTCCATATGACCTACCCTCCTGCCCCTCTGTTCTATTGTTCTGTAGACAATGGTGGTTTGTTTCTTTTCGAATAAATGGGGTGGGGTTGTATTCCAATGTTCTATTGTGTCTGTCTGCCTTGGATATTATGGGATGTGTATGTAGATTAGCTGTGAGATTGGTGGGGGGCGAATTCCTCCAACAGACCCTCCCTGCAGATAAGACTGTTTACTGATGAGAAGTCTGAATACACCTGACCTGTGTGTCCATTGTGATTGGACAGTGTACCCCGCCCTGAATCCAAGGGTGGGGGGAGTGTCTCTGAGTTGTATATCTGTGGTAACATGTTCTGGAATAAAGGAGAGTTTGATGTTGTTCACCCTACACTGTGTTACGACTAGTGACTGGGTGGGCTAAAGGGTCTTGGATAGTGCTGGTTCTGGACAGAGGAAGCATTTATGGTGGACATAGACCTGTTGAGGACAAGGGTTCATCACATATGAGGACACATTTTTAGTTATTCGGAGATTCAGACATTTCCGAACACCCGAATTACAGTATAAACAAAGTTTACCGAATATCAAACGAAAAGATCCTAGTATTAGGGTACCTAATATACAGGGTGACTCTGTAGGTACTTTAAAGGTTATTTGTGCCAACGTCCCTAATGACCGGTTAGAAGTATCAAAAGACTAAAGATTTGGTGGGACTTTAAAGGCACAACTGTAATGAGCTACACAGCATTATAAAAAGAAGAAATTTAAATTTTATTTATAATCTACAAAAGAAAGAAAAAACCATACAGAGAATAGACAGAACATCATTAAAAACACGACAGGTCTAGACATACATAGCATATCCTAACACCATTGAGGATCTTATCCTGCAGTTAAGTGTATAACCCTGAGCATTTGTATACAATGGTAATCTAGCTAAGAGAGAAAAAAGGGGGGGTTAACTTCCCCTAAATGGTTGGAGAGGGGGGAGTACTGCAGGTCTGATGTTTCCAAAATGGTGTATTCTCCAATTGCTCATTGCTCTACATGTTTCACGTTGACAAGGAACGCTTCTTCAGGAGCTAGAGATTCAAATAAATATGTCAAAAAAGAAAAAAGAAAAGTTGTATTCACATAAATGAATGTGGTCAAAATCGCAAAAAGCGATCACGATAGAAAAATGTTAGTGAGGGTCAGACAGGCAGCTACCGGACGTCGGAGCCTCCCAGCTAAGTCACATCGGGTAGTGTAGATAGGGAGAGCTTGCATACGCTGCAATTCCAAAGGTAGGGACAGTGAAGGGACTCCGGGAGCGCACCGTCCTGCTCAGTTGCTGCCTGTTGTATGTCTAGACAGAAGAAGCGTTCCTTGTCAACGTGAAACATGTAGAGCAATGAGCAATTGGAGAATACACCATTTTGGAAACATCAGACCTGCAGTACTCCCCCCTCTCCAACCATTTAGGGGAAGTTAACCCCCCCTTTTTTCTCTCTTAGCTAGATTACCATTGTATACAAATGCTCAGGGTTATACACTTAACTGCAGGATAAGATCCTCAATGGTGTTAGGATATGCTATGTATGTCTAGACCTGTCGTGTTTTTAATGATGTTCTGTCTATTCTCTGTATGGTTTTTTCTTTCTTTTGTAGATTATAAATAAAATTTAAATTTCTTCTTTTTATAAACGCTGTGTAGCTCATTACAGTTGTGCCTTTAAAGTCCCACCAAATCTTTAGTCTTTTGATACTTCTAAAGTTTACCGAATGCTCCCAATAACTAAATTAAATTTGTCCGAATTTCTGAAATTCAAATTGAAATTCAAATCAAATTTTACATCGAGATCCAGTCAAATTGGAACAGTAAACCTATTGCTGAAATCAAAGACTGTGTGTTATTAGAGGACCATTTGGAAATAATTGCTGTTTTTAGTTAAATCAAAAGGTGATTTAAAGAGTCGTAATCATTAGATGAAGATTTTTCTTTTGTTTGTTCACTTTGCCACATTCCAATCGAAAAAAAAAAAATCTAAAGTTTTCGATTCGACTGATTTAAAATGTATCAATTTGAAGACTTTGAATCGAAAAAAAGTCGGTAAATTTGAAGAAAATTTGAAAAAGACATAAAATAAATTCTGAATATGAATTAAACGAATCAACCAAGTTTAACAAAACTAAATAACTAGATTAACGAATCTAAATGAAACTAAACAAAACAATTTTTTTTTCGTCATGCACATGTCTATTGTTCTGTTCTGTCCTCCTGTCCATATATCCTGTCTATATGTTCTGTCCTCCTGTCCTCCCATCCTATCCATATGTCCTGTCCTTTTGTCCATATCTCCTGTCCTCCTGTCCTGTCCATATCTCCTGTCCTCCTGTCCTCCCATCCTATCCATATGTCCTGTCCTCTTGTCCATATCTCCTGTCCTCCTGTCCTCCCATCCTATTCATATCTCCTCTCCTCTTGTCCTTCTGTCCTGTTCATATCTCCTGTCCTCTTGTCCCCTTCTCCTGTCCTTTCCATATCTCCTGTCCTCCCATCCTATTCATATCTCCTGTCCTCTGTCCTTCTGTCCTGTCCATATGTCTAGTCCTCCTGTCCCCCCATCCTGTCCATAGGTCCTGTCCTCCCGTCCTTCTGTCCTGTTCATATCTCCAGCCCCCTTGTCCCTTTCTCCTGTCCTTCTGTCCTTTCCATATTTCCTGTCCTTCTGTCTTGTCCATATCTCCTCTCTTCCTATTCTTCTGTCCTTTCCATATGTCCTGTCCTTCTGTCTTGTCCATATCTCCTCTCTTCCTGTTCTTCTGTCACTGGAGGGAGAAGCTCTGGGGGAATCTAGGATGGAAAAGGACCTGGGGGTCCTAGTAGATGATAGGCTCAGCAATGGCATGCAATACCAAGCTGCTGCTAATAAAGCAAACAGAATATTGGCATTAAAAAGGGGATCAACTCCAGAGATAAAACGATAATTCTCCCGCTCTACAAGACTCTGGTCCGGCCGCACCTGGAGTATGCTGTCCAGTTCTGGGCACCAGTCCTCAGGAAGGATGTACTGGAAATAGAGCGAGTACAAAGAAGGGCAACAAAGCTAATAAAGGGTCTGGAGGATCTTAGTTATGAGGAAAGGTTGTGAGCACTGAACTTATTCTCTCTGGAGAAGAGACGCTTGAGAGGGGATATGATTTCATTGTATAAATACCGGACTGGTGACCCCACAATATATAAATACCGGACTGGTGACCCCACAATATATAAATACCGGACTGGTGACCCCACAATATATAAATACCGGACTGGTGACCCCACAGTATATAAATACCGGACTGGTGACCCCACAATATATAAATACCGGACTGGTGACCCCACAATATATAAATACCGGACTGGTGACCCCACAGTATATAAATACCGGACTGGTGACCCCACAATATATAAATACCGGACTGGTGACCCCACAATATATAAATACCGGACTGGTGACCCCACAATATATAAATACCGGACTGGTGACCCCACAGTATATAAATACCGGACTGGTGACCCCACAATATATAAATACCGGACTGGTGACCCCACAATATATAAATACCGGACTGGTGACCCCACAATATATAAATACCGGACTGGTGACCCCACAATATATAAATACCGGACTGGTGACCCCACAATAGGGAGAAAACTTTTTCGCAGAAGAGAATTTAACAAGACTCATGGCCACTCATTACAATTAGAAGAAAAGAGGTTTAACCTTAAACTACGTAGAGGGTTCTTTACTGTAAGAGCGGCAAGGATGTGGAATTCCCTTCCACAGGCGGTGGTCTCAGCGGGGAGCATTGATAGCTTCAAGAAACTATTAGATAATCACCTGAATGACCGCAACATACAGGGATATATAATGTAATACTGACACATAATCACACACATAGGTTGGACTTGATGGACTTGTGTCTTTTTTCAACCTCACCTACTATGTAACTATATATATGTAACTATGTCCTGTCCATATGTCCTGTCCTTCTGTCTTGTCCATATCTCCTCTCTTCCCGTTCTTCTGTCCTGTCCATATGTCCTGTCCTCCTGTCCCTCTGTTCTGTCTCTTTGTCCTGTCCATATGCAGGCAATCTCCATTGTGTACATCTTATAGCCCATAAAAGAAAAAAAAAAAACCTTGTTGGCATTTCTAGGAGACACGGGTGACATTACCGTACCTCACCTCTGCCTCCTGGGTTAGCTGGCCACTTGAAATCCTACAAGAATGCACCCATGCAATGGACTGGAGAACATTCTTATGGGATTTTCAGCCCCTGGCTATCCCCAGGCAGTGGTGATGTCACCCGTACCTCCTGGATGCACCAGAAGATGGGACCGAGGTCATTATGGGTAGTTGTTCTTGTCAGTCTATTCTATACAAAGGCGGTGATAGTGCAATGTTTGATAAGGAACGGCTGCATTTCATCTGCTGTGCCTGAAATTTGAAGACACTTTAATAGGACCCGTTCCATCCAAAGGAACACAACGTATAGCAAAGCAGGCCAGACACAGCCTCTGAATCGCCATGTACTCTACTCCATTCAGGTCAATAGTAATCTGCTGATCTGTGTTTGAGGAGTTCTAGCGGAGCCCCACATAGCATTAAAAGTCAGGTAGGAGCTCTAAGGCTGCCTCTGCATGCACAGCCGGCACTCACACATCGATCGTCTGATCTTTTTTTACAGACATGTAGGAAGGTGCAGTTTATTTTCTCCACTGCAGGTGGTGCTCAACCGCAGCTTGAGAGGAAGTCTGGAGGAACCTCATTCCTCTATGGTTTCCTGGGTCACTGGGGAAGGGATTCAGTTGGATCCTGTTGCCCTATGTGACTCTGGCAGCCATCTTGGGTCAAGCAGAACCTATTTAAAGACCTGCCTCCCAGGTTTGGTGCACTTTATTTGAGTGCAGGGTTGTATCTGCCGCAAAGCAAACAAGGCGTTCGCCATGGGCGGCATTCTTCAGGGGGGTGGCGGCACTGACCCCCCAAGGCAGAAGGGACACTATCAGCAGTGGCGTCACTATGGGGGTGTGGGGTGTGCAGACTGCACTTCACACCGACCTTCTGACAGTCTCATATTTAAGCTCCTCTCCTGGTGACCAAGCTGCAGCTGCCAATACTCCGGTGATGGCACCCGGTGGTCACCTCTAGGTTTAGGTTTGCATCGTTACTTTCACGCTAAATCACATGTCGGGTCCAAATTGTAGGTTATTGGTGGACCTTTACTATCACCAAGGATGCTCATTCTTGACTTCTTTTTAATGCAGGCATTCGGAATACCCAGGAAATGTGGAACTCCACCAGCTTCCACCCAGATTATTTCCTCCTGATAGGAATTCCTGGCCTGGAGGACTCACATCTCCTGATCTCCATTCCATTCTCCATCATGTATGTTTTGGCACTTTTGGGAAACTCAATGCTAATACTGGTCATCTCAACCAATGAGATTCTTCACCAGCCAATGTATATCTTCCTGATGATGTTGGCATTCTGTGACACCCTCTTGAGCTCCACCACCGTTCCGAAGACCCTCAGCATTTTCTGGTTTGATTCTCATGAGATCTCCTTCAACGGATGCCTGACTGAGGTGTTCTTCATCCATTTCACTTTTGGCATTGAATCATCCATTCTGCTCCTTATGGCCTATGACCGTTACTGCGCCATCTGCCACCCTTTAACATATGCTGCCACCCTCACCAACTCCTTCATAGTCAAGGCGACCACGATAGCTGTTTTAAGAGTTTTCAGCATGGCAGTACCATTCGTCTTTCTACTCAAAAGATTACCTTTCCAGCAAAGCAACGTGATAGAGCACACCTATTGTGAGCACATGTCGGTGGCAAAGCTGGCTTCTGCCGACATATTAGTCAATACGGTGTATGGGCTGATGACAATTTTTACTTCACCTGGTGCAGACATGATCCTTATTGTACTGTCCTATAGTGCAATAATCCTAGCAGTTCTGAGGCTCCCATCCTCCGAGGATCGGTTCAAGGCCTTCAATACATGCGTCTCTCACATCTGTGTGATTATTCTCTTCTACATCCCGGCGTTTTTTTCTTTTATAGCTCACAGGGTCGGCCACAAATACATTTCGTTGCAGTTCCACATTATTTTTGCTAACCTCTATGTCCTCATTCCACCGATGATGAACCCAATCATCTACGGCGTAAGAACGAAAGAAATACGGGAGAGGACGCTTGTCATATTTTCCAGACTGACCAGTAATAGACAATGAGTGGTGACCTTCCTCCAAGAGCGCCGGTGGCAAAGAGATGATTCTTATCTCAAGCTTGCTGTATACATTGGGGAGAGAAAATTTCCAGTGTTCCTCAATCTTACATCTGTAGCGCTTCCCCCCTCCCCAAGGAGCCGCTGGTTAAGATGGGTTCTCTGTTTCTGGCCTTGACCTTCTCAAAGATCTCAGCCCCCCTGGCCACCAGGCTTTGTATACAAACACACAGCATCACAGAGGAATTCCTAACAGTAATACCAGTACCCAACTATGATGCTACATTTATGGAAAGCGGGCAGAGAGGCAATTTGAAAAAAACTAATTTAATACAGTGCGTTGTCATAAAATACATTTGGTAAAGGCAGGTAGACACAAAAGGCGAAATTAATCATAATGATAATATTACACTTAGTATTCAGAATATTTAGCAATAAGGACAAGGTAGAAGGTGACACTTGCTGCCCAGATCAAAATAAACAGTAACAACGCCACCTGAAGTGCGGCAGTGAGTAGTAAGAGACCTGAACTACAAACCACCAGACCTTTACTGGACTAACAGTGCCTAGGCTAAGAAAAAGTGATACACTCCACGCCAAACTAATTAACAATATCAAATTCAAAAGAAAGAATAATATACAGCGGCTCCTCTGATCCAGTAGTGATACTCAAACAGCTGATATAGTAAAGTGTAGGAGCTCTAGAACATTAAAACAAATCAGAGCAGGCGTTAAGTGCACCAACGCTTCCTAAAGGGCCCCAACGTATAGCCGGCAGAAGAAGGATCTCAAGGACTGCCCCGTCATATAAGCTGCATGCAAACGCCAACTAACTCCCTATACCCTTTTTTTGACCTCCCAACTACTGAGAGTTCTTACCAGACAGTTTTAGGCTTTGCATTAGCCACTATAGTAAAGTGTAGAGGGCGCTCTAGAACATTAAGACAAAATGAATTGGTAAATTTAAACCACACAATAAACATCGGCTGTCAACTTCTGTGCTACTGCTACAAAGAGGCTGGAGTCTTCATCCACCACCCACATCTTCATTACATCCGTGCAAAGACTATACCAGCCTCATAGGAAAACATAACTGCATGCAGGTTCATCAGAGAAGTCATTAAGTGCACCAATGCTTCCTAAAGGGCCCCAACGTATAGCCGGCAGAAGAAAGATCTCAAGGACTGCCCCTCTCATATAAGCTGCATGCAAACCCCAGCTAACTCCCTATACCCTTTTTTTGACATCCCAACTACTGAGAGTGCTTACCAGACAGTTTTAGGCTTAGAATTAGCCACTATAGTAAAGTGTAGAGGGCGCTCTAGAACATTAAAAGAAAATGAATTGGTAAATTTATACCACACAATAAACATTGGTAAATACAAATAAAGTGCAATGTGCCATAGGTGAATATACACAAATAGTAAATTTTGTGATACTGGCTGAATGGCCAGAATAAATGTGCAAGGTATTATAATGTCCCGATTGAACCATAAAGAGATGTCCAAAAAATGGTCTACTGTGTTCAGGTTCTTCCAAAGAGAAAGCGAAAATTCCTTCACTTGATAACGATACACCCAACATGCTCCTATGTAGGATCTGCTTACCAGAAAACATTGACTCCTTTAGTTAAAAGGCGAAGTCAGAAAGATCTTTAGCAAGATATTGCTTGTTGCAATCATGGAGACTTGTGGATAAAGGTAACCCCCCCCCTCCAGGAAAACCGCGGATGGGATATGTGAAAAGACAACAGGAACCAAATAGTGTAATCCTGTTTTATTATAAAGATTAAAAGGTATATGTGCCAAACTACTGCCTACATGGAGATGTGCCTTGTCCTGGCGCTGGGGCTGCAAGCGTGACTGTTTGTGGGATGGTGCCTCGCGGCTAGCCACCGCAGCTGGCGTGCATTCCACCATCCTACCCGGAGCAACCAAAGGGACCGGAAGTTGCGTGACCAAGTACCGCCTCGACGTACGTTTCGTTATTACGTCATCAGGAAGCGCCATTCAGCCAGTGTCACAATATTTACTATTTGTGTATATTCACCTATGGCACATTATTTGTATTTACCAATGTTTATTGTGTGTTATAAATTTACCAATTAATTTCTGTTTTAATGTTCTAGAGCGCCCTCTACACTTTACTATAGTGGCTATGCTAAGCCTAAAACTGTCTGGTAAGCACTCTCAGTAGTTGGGAGGTCAAAAAAGGGTATAGGGAGATAGCTGGGGTTTGCATGCAGCCTATATGACAGGGCAGTCCTTGAGATCTTTCTTCTGCCGGCTATACATTGGGGCCCTTTAGGAAGCGTTGATGCACTTAATGGCTGCTCTGATGAACTTGCATGCAGTTCTGTTTTCCTATAAGGCTGGTATAGTCTTTGCACGGATGTAATGAAGATGTGGGACAAGTACTAGGTAAAGGTGTGTCAGATTTTGCCACAGTTCAGTATAGCGGTGGTATGGAGTTGGTATGGGTCCAGTGTTGGTCTGGAATAAATTCAGTAAGAGCTGAGTGTACTTGGCGTCCTGTTCTTAGCAACTCAGTCCCTGCTAGCAGTGGGTTTAATGGTCCAAAAGCCCTCTCACCAGATCCCAGGATCCAGATGTAGGAGTCCATGGTGGAGAGGGCTCCATCAGTCTCTCCCCAAAGCCTCCAGTGAACGGTGGTTGTGGGTGGTGGATGAAGACTCCAGCCTCTTTGGCACAGAAGTTACTAGGACAGCCGCTGTGCTGTCACCAGCGTTCTCAACCCCAAGTCAAAAGCTTCAGTTCCCTCCGGCCGCACTCCCCAGGGTCCAATATCTGGTGTACAGAGGTCCTCTCTCCCCCTCATCCAGGTGGTAAAAGACTCAAACTTTCCCAGGCAGTGTGCCGTAAGTCCTGGATTGTCCAGGATATGAAATTGCCTTTTGAAAAGGACGACACTTTAAGAATAGCTTAAATAAATCGACAAGTCTCTTCTAAATGTTTTAGAAACCGTGGTCAAGAAGGTTCTACGGTAGACATCTGGTGACGATGTCCTAAAATACGTACATTTTGGAGAAAAATATTTGACATTTATAAATGAAGTTACCAAAAATAAATATTATTCAATCCCCTGACATTGCTCTTTTTTAAAAAAATTTGATATGAGTTTACCTAAACGCACCAAACACTTCATTTCTCTTATAATCTTAGCTGCTGGAATGACCATTGGAGGTTGTTGGAATCCACCTGGCATAACATTTGAATATGTTACACAAGAAGTTGAACGGGGTTATTATGATCAATGATAAGTTGACTCGCATTTTGAATAAACGCCTAACTACAAAATACATGGCAGCCTCGGTTACATCATCACGTGCCAAAGATTCATGAAATATAACCCTTAAATGTCCTCATCTCACCCACATTCTTCTTCTGGATTCATTTTTTATTTTTTTTATTATATATTTCTTTTGACTTGAACAACTTAAAAAAAAAAACACTTTTCATTTGATTAGTGATTCATTACAATAATACTTATGTATAAAAATAAGAATTAATTATTAAATATTAATTTTGTTAATATCTTATTTATTTATTTTTAGCTTATTTGTCTGATATATCCCTACTTTTTTTTATTAGGGATACCTTTTATATGTTTATTGTATTTATATATATTAAATAAGAAGAAAAAAAGTCCATCAATGATGAGCTGTGAAGAAGACGATCGAATCAAGATCCTCAACTAGATCCTGATATAAATGGATGGAATTGCCACCACCAGAGCCCAATACTACCGACTCTTACCATCGGTGTGTAAGGTACACACAATAAATGTATTCGTTAACGGCCCCAACGATCCTCCTGCACCGATCGATCCACTCCACAGAGATCCAGGCTAATCCTCTTTCCAATAGGCAAAAGAACCCAAAAGGCCGCTTCCATTCATACAAATTTCAACGGATAATCTCCAGCATCCACATTAATATATAAGAGAAAAAAGAAATGCTCATTGCACAGGCATCCAGATAATAAATTTATTTTTTTCACAAGAAAGATAATAAATGTATTAGATATAAAAAGCTGGTGCGCTCACATGTTCCCAAATACCGACAGGCATATGGAAACAACCGGCGTTTCCAACCGACAAAATGGCCGCCGAGTCCTGGAACCGTGTCCCACGTCCTTAGCTCCACCCAACGTTTCGTCATAAAAATGTGTCATCATGGGGCATGGTTAGGGCGTGTAATACTCTTATTTATAGGGGACGGACCGGCTTAAATGGCGGAAATTAGGTGCGTTCCACAGGCCGGAAATAACTTGCATTCCGGAAACAGGAAAAAACACAGTCAAGCTCCGGTCACAAAAAAAAATCACTCAAAAGTGACTAATAAGCAAAAAGGACAATGTCAATTTTAAACTAAAAAAAACTGAACGTGGACCAAACGGACTTGGGAAACGGCGACATCTTGTGGCAAAAAACATAATTTATATCTATATCATTCTTTATTTCATGTAGCAATCTATTTATTACACTATGTTAAGGAAAAAACAATACAATTCTTGAATGAAAAGGAGTACACATATTATACCATTTATATGTGCCTACCTCCATAGAAGTAATGTGCCCCATCAGCCCTCTGCACCTCCCAACATACGGGGGGTCTTCTACAATCATCTTCTACATTGGGGGTGAAGGTGGTTATTAATGAAATGTAATCATATCAGGAGTTATGGATCGTGTATAGATTTTGGCCTCTGCAGTGAGTAATAGAAAGCCGGGAACGTGTCTGGCTGTTCACTGCTTACTAAAATGTTCACAACATGCTTATATGATGACCAACATTTTATTGTCCAGGATGAAAATTGGCTTTTGAAAGTGACTACACATAATAAACCTTTTATATGTGAAAAAAAAAAAAACAATAAAAGTGCAGCGCTAATTTACAAAGACATCAAACAATATCAGCAGCTCCAAGGTGGGTTCAAAATGTGCAAACACCAAGAAAAGGAGAGTTCATGCATTGTCCTCATAAGGACTCCAAACATGGTGAGTGATGTCAAAGAAGTCAGAAGTTTCCTCCACGATCAGTGACCACATCGAGCCACTTACCTGGATGTATCCATGACCACTGCAAAAACAACGCTATAAAAAGTGCAGTAAACATCAGTAATCTGGGCCAACTTCCAGGTAGAATCCATCTTCTGCTTCAGCTTAGACATGTGAAATTCGTTTCGTTCCGAATTAGTTTTTTAACAAATTTTGACAAATTCGTTAATTTGGAAATATCCGAATTAGCGGAAACACGATTAACAAATTTTCGGGTTAGGGTTTAGGGTTAGGGTTTAGGGTCAGGGGTTAGGGGTTAGGGTTTGGGTTAGGGTCAGGGGTTAGGGGTTAGGGAAGGGTTAGGGTTTGGGTTTGGGTTAGGGTCAGGGGTTAGGGTTTTAGGGTCAGGGGTTAGGGTTAGGGGTTAGGGTTAGGGTTAGGGTTTAGGGTCAGGGGTTAGGGGTTAGGGGTTAGGGTTTGGGTTAGGGTCAGGGGTTAGGGGTTAGGGTTAGGGTTTGGGTTTGGGTTAGGGTCAGGGGTTAGGGTTAGGGTTTTAGGGTCAGGGGTTAGGGTTAGGGGTTAGGGTTAGGGGTTAGGGTCAGGGGTTAGGGTTAGGGGTTAGGATTTGGTTAGGGTCAGGGGTTAGGGTTAGGGGTTAGGGTTAGGATTTGGGTTAGGGTCAGGGGTTAGGGTTAGGATTTGGGTTAGGGGTTAGGGTTTGGGTTAGGGTTAGGGTTAGGGGTTAGGATTAGGGTTAGGGTTAGTGTTTGGGTTTGGGTTAGGGTCAGGGGTTAGGGTTAGGGTTATGATTAGGGGTTAGGGTTAGGGTTTGGGTTTGGGTTAGGGTCAGGGGTTAGGGTTAAGAGTTAAGGGTTAGGGTTTCTCTTTGAAGAACAAGGTTAGGTCTCAGGGATTGTAATAGGGAACTTCGAAAGGTCAAAGGTCAGCAGGAGTGTCCCCAGAGATCAAAGGTCAAGAGGCTTGGCTGACCCACTCCCCACCAAAGTGTCCCGCCTACCCCAACTAGGTGGGGGAATGAACAAGTCGGGGAATGAACAAGTCGGAGAAAGCAATTTGCTTTCGAACCTTCGTAAATTCATAAATTCGAATATTCATCTATTCAAAATGAGAAAATCTGAAAATCCAAAATTTTGGAAATTCGAAAATTTGGAAATTCGAAAATCCGAAAATAAGAACGAAAATTCAAAAGAACTAAAATCCGAACAAAAGAACAAAAATTCGAAAGAACTAAAATCCGAAAATTCGAAAACCCGAAAATTTGAAAATATCTGAAATAATAACTAACTAATAATAACTTAACTATTACTAACTATTATATTCTAGGTATTGGGATTTGCAAGTTTGGCTGTTAGAGAGCGTAATGAATACGAATTTATCTGAAGTTACAAATTATCCGAAATAACGGATGCCGCATCTAAACGAATGAAACGTAATGAATTAATATTATTAAATAACAATAATAATAAAAACATTTTATTATTATTATTAATTTGTTCCGTTCCATTTGTTTAGATGTGGCATTTGTTATTTTGGATAATTCGTAACTTCGGATATTTGTTACGCTGACTAACAGCCACATTTGAAAGGAAATTCCAATACCTATAATTTTATAGTTAGTTATTATTAGTTAGTTTTACGAATTTACAAATTTTCTAATTTACGAATGTACGAATTTAGGAATGGAAGAATTTTTCAACTTTCTGAATTTACAAATTTTTCGAATTTCGATCATAACGAATGACCTGAAAAAAGAAAAAAAAACAAATGAAACGAAAATGAAAACAAATGAATTTCACTTCCCCCATTAGTGAGATCAATTCACCACCAAAAGAAGAAAACATAGGTCTCCCAAAGGCAACAAATCATAGAGGAAGCAAAAAAAAACATCTCATAGTGTAGTACACTCCAAAAAACTCCATCCAATGCATTTCGTCTTCGAAAGACGTCATCTTTTATCTTAAAGTATTGTACTTACATAGGTTAAAAAAAGCAACAACATATCGATAGCCTATTGTTTCAAACCAACAAGATGGCCACCATCTGTTCCGGTTTCGTGATGACATCACATGTTCTGGCTCCTCCCAATGCGTTTTGATGCCCTTGATGATGTTTTATGACGACGAAATGCATTGGTTGGAGTTGAAGTAAGGTGAGTGAGCTGAAGAAGAAGATTGATTCTAGCTGGAATTTATCCCCAATTACTGATGTTTACTGCACTTTTTTACCGCTCATTTTTTACAGCGGTCCTGGATATCCGGTAAGCGGCTATGTGTGGCCACTGATGGTGGAGGAAACTTCCGGCTTGATTGACATCGCTCACCAGTTTTGGAGTCCTTATGAGGACAATTCAGGAACTCTCAAGTTTTTTCTTGGTATTTGCACAATTTTAAACCATCTTGGAGCTGCTGAGATATTTGTAGAATTGAAGGATATTTGGACTTCTTCCAGCTTGAGAACAAAGTATTCCTGGGGATTGGACTGGTGAGGATTATCGGGAAGGGACACAATTATTATTATTATTAGAAGAGAAGTGTGAAGAGACGTTCTCTCCTCTGGGGGACGTTCTCTCCTCTGGGGGGACGTTCTCTCCTCTGGGGGGGCGCTCCATCATGAGATGAGCAGAATCTGCTTTATATAAATATATCATAAAACACACCGAGACACACGGCCTCTTCTCTACCTCCTCTCCCAGATTGGCTTCTGGTAAGAGGATGATCCTGGTCCTCCACCACAATGATATCAGCCAATCAGAACCTGCCTCAGCTCCATCACATTTAGACCAGTTTTTTTGTCCGCTACGATAATAAATAGTATTTGGAGTTTGGGGCCCATTCACAACCCCAACCAGGATTGTATTCTGATTTATTGGTAGTCCAAATCAGAAGAGCGTCCTAAGGAGACAACACTTCCATAGATAGAGGAGAGTGAGTGAGTGTTGTCACCCTAGGACAGGAAGTGTGTTACTGGCAGGATCACCAGATGAAAATAAAGGGAAAAGATTCTGGAAAAAAAAGGAAAACGAATGCAGCCGCCACATCTAAGGACTGGTAAGCTGCAATATGTGACATTTTTCTTCTTGGGATTGGACATACTTTAAGCACAAACAGGCTGAATGCTAATTATCATACAAAGGGACAAGAGCCGTCCATTCCCATTACAGGTACTGAGGGCACAAGCTGAATGTCCTGTCCTTCTGTCCTTCTGTCCTTCTGTCCTTCTGTCCTATCCTTCTGCCCTTCTGTCCTTCTGTCCTTCTGTCCTGTCCTTCTGTCCTTCTGTCCTTCTGCCTGTCCTGTCCATATGTCCTATCCTCCCATCGTTCTGTTGTGCCCATATGTCCTGTCCTCCTGTCCTCCTGTCCTCCTGTCCTTCTGTCCTGTCCATACGTCCTGTCCATATGTCCTGTCCTGTCCTCCTGTCCTTCTGTCCTGTCCATACGTCCTGTCCATATGTCCTGTCCTCCTGTCCTTCTGTCCTGTCCATATGTCCTGTCCTCCTGTTCTTCTGTCCTGTCCTCCTGTCCTCCTGTCCTTCTGTCCTGTTCATATGTCCTGTCCTCCTGTCCTTCTGTCCTGTCCATATGTCCTGTCCTCCTGTTCTTCTGTCCTGTCCTCCTGTCCTCCTGTCCTTCTGTCCTGTTCATATGTCCTGTCCTCCTGTCCTTCTGTCCTGTCCATATGTCCTGTCCTCCTGTTCTTCTGTCCTGTCCTCCTGTCCTTCTGTCCTGTCCATATGTCCTGTCCTCCTGTTCTTCTGTCCTGTCCTCCTGTCCTCCTGTCCTTCTGTCCTGTTCATATGTCCTGTCCTCCTGTTCTTCTGTCCTGTCCTCCTGTCCTTCTGTCCTGTCCATGTGTCCTGTCCTCCTGTTATTATGTCCTGTCCTCCTGTTCTTCTGTCCTGTCCATACGTCCTGTCCATATGTCCTGTCCTCCTGTCCTCCTGTCCTTCTGTCCTGTCCATATGTCCTGTCCTCCTGTCCTGTCCGCCTGTCCTCCTGTCCTTCTGTCCTTACCTTACATCCTCTCCTCCTGTCCTTCTGTCCTGACCTTACATCCTCTCCTCCTGTCCTTCTGTCCTCACCTTACATCCTCTCCTCCTGTCCTTCTGTCCTGACCTTACATCCTCTCCTCCTGTCTTTCTGTCCTGACCTTACATCCTCCCCTCCCATCCTTCTGTCCTGACCTTACATCCTCTCCTCCTGTCCTTCTGTCCTGACCTTACATCCTCTCCTCCTGTCTTTCTGTCCTGACCTTACATCCTCCCCTCCCATCCTTCTGTCCTGACCTTACATCCTCTCCTCCTGTCCTTCTGTCCTGACCTTACATCCTCTCCTCCTGTCTTTCTGTCCTGAACTTACATCCTCCCCTCCCATCCTTCTGTCCTGACCTTACATCCTCCCTTCCTGTCCTCCTGTCCTGACCTTACATCCTCTCCTCCTGTCCTTCTGACCTGACCTTACATCCTCCCCTCCCATCCTTCTGTCCTGACCTTACATCCTCCCCTCCCATCCTTCTGTCCTGATCTTACATCCTCCACTCCCATCCTTCTGTCCTGACCTTACATCCTCCCCTCCCATCCTTCTTCCTGATCTTACATCCTCTCCTCCCGTCCTTCTGTCCTTACCTTACATCCTCTCCTCCTGTCCTCCTGTCCTGACCTTACATCCTCCACTCCTGTCCTTCTGTCCTGACCTTACATCCTCTCCTCCTGTCCTTCTGTCCTGACCTTACATCCTCTCCTCCTGTCCTTCTGGCCTGACCTTACATCCTCTCCTCTTGTCCTTCTGTCCTGACCTTACATCCTCCCCTCCTGTCCTTCTGTCCTGACCTTACATCCTCTCTTCCCGTCCTTCTGTCCTGACCTTACAGCCTCTCCTCCTGTCCTTCTGTCCTGACCTTACATCCTCTCCTCCTGTCCTTCTGTCCTGACCTTACATCCTCTCCTCCTGTCCTTCTGAGTGTGATTTCCCTCACAAAACACTTTCTGAGTTCTCCAACATTTGGGAACATCTCTGAAGATCTTTGTGAGCTCCATCAATCATCTTCCATTGATATGGGGGAAAATACAATCCACTGAGAGGACAACCATTGGTCACTTCATAAAAACAAAACCCGACCATTTGACTGATCTTTACAGAGTCACTACAGTATATGATGGTGGATTTTAACCCAAACAGTATTAAAAAATAAATATTCTGCTGTCATTATGAGACCCCCCCATTGGATCTGCGGGGACATGTGGCCGAGTCTCGGCTCTTCAGTGTCCACAGAGGAGAATGGAAATGATTTCCTCCTGATCTACATTTCTACTCAGAGTACAAATAGTTTTATAATTTGTCTTCGATATCCGAATACTTTATTCAGTCCATAAACTGTGACTAGAAGATAGACGTGGCCTCCTACTCCACCATCTCTGCCTTCCCAAGACACGGGAACCTCCATTGTGTCCATCCTATTGCCTACAAAAGGAAAAAGACTTCTGGTCAAGGCCATCTTTAATATTGATTGGATCCTGGACAAAAGTCCCCCCCCCCCCCATGCAATTTCACTCTCAAATTACACGTCTTCAGCGGGCCGATGATCTGTAGCATGTCGGACATGATGAGAGAGAGGGGTCAGTGTGACTGTTCCCCATCTTCTCCTGAGTGATAGCCAAATCCACTTATTAACTATTTGCGGGTGGCAGCACGGGCTCAAGGGGCAGCTCACCTGCTTTGGGTCCCACAAAAATGACTGGGCCCAGGGAAGCTGCCCCCCTTTTTTGCCCTTCGTTAAAGAGAGCCCTGCTTCCAGCACTTCTAAGAGACACGGGTGACATTACCGTACCTCACCGTTGCCTCCTCCTGGGTTATCTGGCCACTTGAAATCCTACAAGAATACATCCATGCATTGGACTGGAGTACATTCTTGTGGGATTTCCAGCCCCTGGCTATCCCCAGGCAGTGGTGAGTCTCAGTGATGTCCTCGGCACCTCCCAGATGTACCAGAAGCTGGAGACAAGGTCAAGTATTTATGTAGAGAGTCATTTATATCAAAATCAGCCTTTTCTATTCAAAGGCAGCAAAAGTTCAACGTTTTGATAAGGAAGAGGCTGCATTTGATCTGTTGGGTCTGAAATTCAAACACAGGTTAATAGGACCCATTACATCCAAAGGAACGCAACGTATTGCAGAGCAGGTCAAACACCACCTCTGAACCGCCATGTACTCTACTCCACAAGAACCTGCTGAGCTGCTTTTGTGGTGGGTTTGCAAATGCGTGTCAAGTATAGGAAAGCAATACAGATCTACATGACTTCTAGTGGAGCCCCAGATAGCATTAAAAGTCAAGTAGGAGCTCTAAGGCTGCCTCTGCATGCACAGCCGGAACTTACACATCGATCCATCTGGTCTTTTTGTTACAGACTTGTATGCAGGTGCAGTTTATTTTCTCCACTGCAGATGGCCCTCAACTGGAGCTGGAGAAGAAGTCAGGAGGAACCTGGTTCCCCTCTGGTTTCCTGGGTCACCGGGGAAGCCATCTGGTTGGATGCTGTGACTCTGGCAGCCATCTTTGGTCAAGCAAAGCCCATTTAAGGCCCTGCCTCCCGGGTTTGGTGTTTTTTTATGTGACTGGGTAGAGTAGGGAAAGGTAACCCTTCTGTTAGGGACAGTACCAGCGCTAGGGAACGGTTCCTGACGAGATGGGAAAGCGTAGGGTTGTATCTCTTCAGAGCATCTCCCAGATTAAGTACGAAATGGCCAGGCCACATTCTGTCCCTTTCTACAGACGGTGTCACTCTGGGTGGAGCCCACTCTGTTCACGTTGCTGTAACCGTAAGTGCACTTGGTTGGGAAGTCTACCCACCGGGATCCTTGTGAACTTTTGCTGCATTGCTCCAATACAAGTTTATTATTTCACACTGTGTAAATTATTGCCGCCGCACCACTGCAACCCACCTACAGACACACCTGTTCCTGGATCCTTCCCCATTTATTAGCATTCAGATACAGCCCTGAGGAAAGGGGAGTCTTTGTTCCCCCCAAAACACGTTGCCCTAATTACTTGTTGCTATTCTCAATAAACAATTAAAAACTCACTTTCCAACTTGCAATCACTGGATGTAAGGGGCTCCTTTCTACCTAACCTTCTGAAAATTAAAAAAGAAATGCCTTTGGTTTGAGATATACTTTTAGGTTTCCATGGTTACTGTCACACTAAATTACATGCTGGATCAAAATTGTAGGTCATTGGTGGACCTTTTACCATCACTGTGGGTGCTCATTCTTGACTTCTTTTCAATGCAGGTGACCGGGTTAGCCAGGAAATGTGGAACTCCACCAGCTTCCACCCTGATTATTTCCTCCTGATAGGAATTCCTGGCCTGGAGGACTCACATCTCCTGATCTCCATCCCCTTCTCCATCATGTACGTTTTGGCACTTTTGGGAAACTCTATGCTAATACTGGTCATCTCAACCAATGAGATTCTTCACCAACCAATGTATATCTTCCTGATGATGTTGGCATTCTGTGACACCCTCTTGAGCACCACCACCGTCCCGAAGACCCTCAGCATATTCTGGTTTGATTCTCATGAGATCTCCTTCAATGGATGCCTGACTGAGGTGTTCTTCATCCATTTTGCTTTTGGCATTGAATCATCCATTCTGCTCCTTATGGCCTATGACCGTTACTGCGCCATCTGCCACCCTTTAACATATGCTGCCACCCTCACCAACTCCTTCATAGTCAAGGCAGCCACGATAGCTGTTTTAAGAATTTTCAGCATGGCAGTACCATTCGTCCTTCTACTCAGGAAATTACCTTTCCAGCAAAGCAACGTGATAGAGCACACCTATTGTGAGCACATGTCGGTGGCAAAGTTGGCTTCTGCAGACATACTAGTCAATGTGGTGTATGGGCTGATAATAGCCGCTTCTTCATCTGGTGTAGACATGATCCTTATTATAGTGTCCTATGGTGTAATAATCTCAGCAGTTCTGAGGCTCCCATCCTCCGAGGATCGGTTTAAGGCCTTCAATACATGCGTCTCTCACATCTGTGTGATTATTCTCTTCTACATCCCGGCATTCTTTTCTTTTATAGCTCACAGAGTGGGCCACAAATACATTTCGTTGCAGTTCCACATTATTTTTGCTAACCTTTATGTCCTCATTCCACCAATGATGAACCCAATCATCTACGGCGTAAGAACGAAAGAAATACGGGAGAGGACGCTTGTCATATTTTCCAGGCTGACCAGTAATAGACAATGAGTGGTGACCTTCCTCCAAGATCGCTGGTGACAAAGAGATGATTCTTTTCTCAAGCTTGCTGTATACATTGGGGAGAGAAAATTTCCAGTGTTCCTCTATCTTACATCTGTAGCGCTACCCTCCCAAGGAGCCGCTGGTTAAGATGGGTCCTCTGTTTCTGGCCTTGACCTTCCCAAAGATCTCAGCAGCTCTGACCACCAGGCTTTGTATACAAACACACAGCATCACCGAGGAATTCCTGACAGTAATACCAGTACCCAACTATAATATTAAATTAAAGGAAAGCGGGCAGAGAGGAAATTTGAATACACAAATTTAATACAGTGCGTTGTCATAAAATACATTTGGTAAAGGCAGGTAGACATAAAAGGCAAAATTAACAATAATGATAATATTACACTTAGTATTCAGAATTTTTAGCAATAAGGACAAGGTAGAAGGTGACACTTGCTGCCCAGATCAAAATAAACAGTAACAACGCCACCTGAAGTGCGGCAGTGAGTAGTAAGAGACCTGAACTATAAACCGCCAGAGCTATACTGGACTAACAGTGCCTAGGCTAAGCCTACAACTGTCTGGTAAGCATTCTCAGTAGTTGGGAGGTCAAAAAAGGGTATAGGGAGATAGCTGGGGTTTGCATGCAGCTTATATGACAGGGGCAGTCCTTGAGATCCTTCTTCTGCCGGCTATATGTTGGGGCCCGTTAGGAAGCATTGGTGCACTTAACGACTGTTCTGATGAACCTGCATGCAGTTACGTTTTCCTATAAGGCTTGTATAGTCTTTGCACGGAAATAATGTGGATATGGGACAAGCACCGGGTAAAGGTGCATCAGATGTTTGCTTTGTTAGCAGCAGCTTGACATTGCCTGCCATTGCTGAGCCTATCATCTACTAGGACCCCAAGGTCCTTTTCCATCCTAGATTCCCCCAGAGGTTCTCCCCCCAGTGTATAGATTGCATTCAGATTTTTGTTACCCAAATGCATTATTTTACATTTTTCTACATTGAACCTCATTTGCCATGTAGTCGCCCACCCCATTAATTTGTTCAGATCTTTTTGCAAGGTTTCCACATCCTGCGGAGAAGTTATCGCCCTGCTTAGCTTAGTATCGTCCGCAAATACAGAGATTGAACTGTTTATCCCATCCTCCAGATCGTTTATGAACAAATTAAATAGGATTGGTCCCAGCACAGAACCCTGGGGGACCCCACTACCCACCCCTGACCATTCCGAGTATTCCCCATTTATCACCACCCTCTGAACACGCCCTTGTACCCAGTTTTCAATCCAGGTACTCACCCTATGGTCCATGCCAACGCACCTTATTTTGTACAGTAAACGTTTATGGGGAACTGTGTCAAATGCTTTTGCAAAATCCAGATACACCACGTCTACGGGCCTTCCTTTATCTAGATGGCAACTCACCTCCTCATAGAAGGTTAATAGATTGGTTTGGCAAGAACAATTCTTCATGAATCCATGCTGATTACTGCTAATGATACCGTTCTTATTACTAAAATCTTGTATATAGTCCCTTATCATCCCCTCCAAGAGTTTACATACTATTGATGTTAGGCTAACTGGTCTGTAATTCCCAGGGATGTATTTTGGGCCCTTTTTAAATATTGGTACTACATTGCCTTTTCTCCAATCAGCTGGTACCATTCCAGTCAGTAGACTATCTGTAAAAATTAGGAACAACGGTCTGGCAATCACTTGACTGAGTTCCCTAAGTACCCTCGGATGCAAGCCATCTGGTCCCGGTGATTTATTAATGTTAAGTTTCTCAAGTCTAATTTTAATTCCGTCCTCTGTTAACCATGGAGGTGCTTCCTGTGTTGTGTCATGAGGATAAACACTGCAGTTTTGGTTACTGAAGCCCCCCGATTCCCTCGTGAAGACTGAGGAGAAGAATAAATACAATACCTTCTCCATCTCCCCATCCTTTGTAACCAGATGTCCTTCCTCATTCTTTATAGGGCCAATATGGTCTGTCCTCCCTTTTTTACTGTTTACATACTTAAAGAATTTCTTGGGATTTTTTTGCTCTCCTCCGCTATGTGTCTTTCATGTTCTATCTTAGCCGTCCTAATTGCACCCTTACATTTCTTATTATATTCTTTATAAAGTCTGAATGCTGATGATGATCCCTCAACCTTGTATTTTTTGAAGGCGTCTCCTTTGCTTTTATATGCAAGGGGCTAGAGAACAGTGGGGGACTGGAGAAGAGCACATGGAGGAGGAACCAGAGAACAGCAGGGGCCTGGAGAAATCACCAGACTGAAGAACAGCAGGGGCCCAGAGAAGAGCACAGGGGAGCAAGGAAAGATCTCAGGGGGGCATGAGAGGGGACCAGGGAAGAGCATGGAGGGGAACCAGAGAACAGCAGGGAACCGGAGAAGAGCAAGGGGCTGGAGAACAGAGGGAGACTTCAGAAGAGCACAGGGAGGAGGGACTGGAGAACAGCAGGGGCTTGGAGAAGATCACCAGACTGAAGAACAGCAGGGGCCCAGAGAAGAGCACAGGGGGTGGGGACTGGAGAACACCAGGAGCCCAGAGAAGATCACGGGACCGAAGAACAGCAGGGGCCTGGAGAAGAGCACAGGGAGGGGGGGCCAGTGAACAGCAGAGGCCAGGAGAAGATCACGGAACTGAAGAACAGCAATTAAAATTAGAAGAAAAGAGGTTTAACCTTAAACTACGTAGAGGGTTCTTTACTGTAAGAGCGGCAAGGATGTGGAATTCCCTTCCACAGGCGGTGGTCTCAGCGGGGAGTATTGATAGCTTCAAGAAACTATTAGATAAGCACCTGAATGACCGCAACATACAGGGATATACAATGTAATACTGACACATAATCACACACATAGGTTGGATTTGATGGACTTGTGTCTTTTTTCAACCTCACCTACTATGTAACAGCAGGGGCCAGGAGAAGAGCACAGGGAGGGGGGACTGGAGAACAGCAGGGGCCCAGAGAAGATCACAGGGAGGGGAGGCCGGAGAATAGCAGGGGCCCAGGGAAGAGCACAGGGAGGGGAGGCCAGAGAACAGCAGGGGCCCCGGAGAAGAACACAGAGACTGGAAAAGAGCAGAAGGGGTCAGGAGAGAGCAGAGAAGTTGCCGGAGAAGATCACAGGGATGAAGGATAGAGAAGAGGGGCAGGAGAAGAAAGCTGGACAGGAAGGGTGGCATATAGAGAAACCAATGCCCTCCATGTTCTTCCTGCAGCCGCTGAATGCCTGAAGAAGGAAAAAGAAGAGAAGCAGGCATTCAGCGGCTGCAGGAGGAATATGGAGGGCATTGGCCCACTGGAGCATGGGGCTGGGTTGCAGTAGCAAACCTTGTGACCTCTGTAGTTCTGCCCCTGATCCAGGATGAAATTGCCTTTTGAAAATGGCTACACATAATTTCCCTTTTCATGTGCCTACCTTAGTAAAAGTATTGTTCCCCATTAGCTCTCTGCACCTCCCAATATACAGGATACTTGGTCTTAAAATTATTGCAGTTGTCTTCTGAAGGTAGTTATTAGTGAAATGTAATCATATCAGGAGTTATGGATGATGTATAGATTTTAACTCTGCAGTAAGTGAAAAACAGCCAGAAACGTGGCTCGCTGTTCACTGCTTACTAAATTATTTACAACAAGCCTATAATGACATGCTACAATATGACAACCAATATTTAATTGTCCAGGATGACGTTGTCTTATGAAATGACTTCATATAATATACTATTTATCTTTGCCCTCTGGAATATATGTGCCCAATATTTGGTCTTTAAGAAAATGTAAACCATCATCTTGTTAATCAAAGCAAAGAAAAGGGGTGGGGCTATCATTTTTTTCAGGTGGGTGGAATACATTCCATAAGACGTCCTTTTGATGACGACACGCGTTGTGCGGACCCTCTTAGTGACATCATCGTGTACCGGAAGTAACCTGGAAGTAAACCTGATTGCTGGCCGAGTGGTTTTATGCAATGCGCATACTAATACTAATGTCAGCGTGTTTTTAGCTAACAAATGTACTTTTTATACGGATTACACTATGAGGAGCGTGTATCTGTACGTTCCCACGTGGATTTGAGCCATTAAAGATCTGGAGGAGTCCATTTGGAGCTGGGTCCAGATGTTTATCTTGGTGTTCCATGAGGAGAAGTGCCATGGTTGCAGATCATTGGGGTAATTGTGTACAGTTGTGTTGCTAGCTGTGATTGGTCACACGGATCACATGGTACAGACAGGGCCAATCTTAGCCCATTTGTACCATGTGATTAGCGGTGGCCAATCACAGCTAATCACAACAAAACAAACTGAAAAGATTCTGTTTCACTATGGGGGGGCGTGGCCGGAAGCGGACGGAGATGTGTGCGGTGGAGTGAGTGCTTGTGTCCACCCTGCTCCAGGTGCCTGAAAACCTTGTGAATAGCTCGGTTTCCCCGTGATAGAATGCTGGTGCCTATCCAGGTTTCTCCCTGCTGTGCCGCTTAGCCACACTGCCGTGTACTGTTTTCCTGGAGCTCGGAGCGGTGTCGGAGCGTAGTGGAGGAGGTAGTAGCGGGGCTCGGCAGCCGGCGGAAGCGTGTGGTGAAGGAGGACACTGAGTTTGAGAAGCCCTCAGAAGCAGGAACATCACTCGGTGTAGATCGTACTGGGGTTGGGTGAAGTGCCGGCGCGGAGATTGGAGTCAGGCGGAGGGGACGGTAAGAGGAGAAAGGAGGCGGATGCTAATCAGTGCTGTGGAGACCTGTTTGAAATAACCGCGGTGACTGTAGAAGTGAACCTCTGGGACTGCCTACTTCACAAAACAGAGGGGATACTCTTGCTGCAGTGTGGTATAGTATTAATCATATTTGACTTTGCATGCTGACCATTATGCCCTGTCTCTGATTTAACTGCATAGACTGCTGTGCACCATATTGAGAGCCCCTGGTAGGATTGAATATTCAGTGGGCTGTTTGGAACCCCAGGGGTGCAGATTAATAAAAGGTGTAAGCAGCTTGGCAACATAAACTGAGTATAGCCCCGGGGGCGAAGAGGTGTATATCACTTAGATATCAGCAGTTACACCAGGAGGTGGCGGGGGTGGAGCTGGGCAAATAACCCTTTCTTTCTTCTCTGGGACTGTGCATGCAATATAAGGCTTAATTCCATAAAGAGTAAAACTATCATGTCAGGGAGAAGGAAGGGAGAAGAGCATCCCAATCATGACATTATGGGAACCCAGTCCCTGCGGTCAGCAAAAGAAAAGGAGAAGGAAAAGGGACTCTACCCTACAGTGGCAGGGGCAACTGCAGCGGCGGTGGCAGCGTCCGCGAAGTTAGAAAAAATGGTCCTGGCCACGGAGCATACTCCGAACAAAGGGGGACAGCAAGCCCTGAATAAGTCAGCAATGGACAGGAAAAGTCAAGGACAGTCGGGTCTCCACACAGGAACAAAAACCTCCTCTGTAAAAGGGCCAGGCGCCTCTGGTAAAGAAATGGAGGCCTCAGCTACTCCAATGGGTATGACAGAAGAGGAACCCTCCTTAAAAGATATCTTATTGGCAATAAATGCATGCAAGCAGTCCTTAGGGATTTTAGGAGATCAAATGAAGGATATTAAAGCGGACCTGACCCTAGTACGAAATGATCTCAAGAAAACAGCAGAAAGGGTGGTGGAAGCGGAAAACAGAATTAGTGTGGTTGAAGATGAGCTGTTACCACTGAAGCAAGAAGTGAAGATCTGGAGAGGAAAAATTGAGACCCTGGCGGGGAAGTTTGATGAGATAGAAAATAGACTTTGCAGGGACAATGTGAGGGTGGTGGGGGTCCCTGAGGGGAGTGAAGGTCCAGACCCGGTAGTATTCCTGGAAAAATGGCTGGTAGGGGTGTTTGGGGGAGAGACATTTACTCAACAATTCTCAATAGAAAGAGCGCATAGAATCCCGTTCAGACCCCCCCCCCCCGGTAGCCCCCCAAGACCAATTTTAGTAAAGTTCTTAAATTATAGGGACAAAGTAACACTCTTGCGTAAAGCCCGAGAGATGGGGAAGGTCTTATATAAGGATGTAAGGATATCAATATTTCCAGATTTCTCCCCAGACCTACAGAAACGCAGAGCTGGGTTCCTGGGGGTTAAACGTAGCCTCCAGAAATTCAACGTTTCATATGCTCTCCTCTACCCAGCTAAACTACGGATAAACGCACTGGGGGGGAAGTCAGATTTTTGAGTCCCCGGACAGTGCACTGGCATGGTTAGAGGAAAAGAAGGATCAATTGCCCAGGAAATAACGGAGGAAAGGTGTTGAATATTAGTATATAGAGGTAGGGCACAAGGTTTATAATTATTTTGATATATTTACTCACAAAAGGAGCAGGGTGGTAATGAGAGAAGGGAAATGGGTGCAACCTTGAGAGGGGATTTGGGTACATTAGGTTTTGTTTTTTGTTTTTGCTTTGAATGTTGGGGGGGTAGGGAGGGTGGGGGGAGGAGGGGGGTGGTGTGGTTGGGGGGGAGGGTGTGGTATGGAAGGGTAGGTGGGTATGGACTGGCCATTAAAAATGCCCCTAGGGGGTACCTAGAATGGTATGGGGGGGATTGGGGGATGGGGGGGGGAAGGGGAGGGTGGGGGTGGTGGGTTAAGGGGATGAGTTTTGGGAATACTAGAATGCAATATAGGGTATTAAGTCACACACTCATGGAAAAAAGTAGCAATGACACATTTAATCACACAAAGTCACAAAGGACACAGATAAATATGGGGATAAAATTTAAAGGTTGTAATGAGATAGTGGATTTAATGCTCAACACACTGGGATATGTATGATTTGTATAGAATTGTATTTGTTATTTGGGTTAACACAGAGCTATCATTTTTTGTAGATGGTAAATATTCCGACACCCGGGTAAACGTGGTTAAGCGAGAACTGAGGTTGGAGAGGCTGGGAATACTAAAACAACAGGAAGCCAATAAATTAGTAGATATAGGGAAGATCTTCTTCCTTAAAAATATAAGGGGGTACCCCAGACTGAGCTTGGTTGGGTTTTTTTTTTTCTTTTTTTTTTTTTCTCCTCCCCATTATAATACCCGGATCTTAGTTTAATTAATGGGATCAAAGATAGGGTCATGGAATGTTAGGGGGATGGGCACTCCCTCTAAGAGAGCATTGGTATTTGACATGTTAGATTCTTTTAGAGTAGATATTGCTTGTCTGCAGGAGACGCATTTGACAAAGGATACCATAGCTCAATTTAAAATTAAAAAATATCGGCACCAGTACCACGCGGTACACACCTCTTATTCCAGGGGGGTGGCGGTGCTAATTGGGAAAGAGATTGCGTTCGTCTGCAGGCAAAGTAATATAGATGATGGGGGTAGGTATGTTTTCTTGCACTGCATCATAGGGAGTCAGGAATGTGTACTGGCGAATATTTATAATCCCCCACCTTTTAGGCTAGAAGTTTTATATAGCTTGCTGGATTTTATTGTGGATAAACCGAATATACCTGTCATTGCTGTTGGGGATTTTAATGTTGCAATAAATAAAGAAATAGACAGATTTCCCCCAGGTAAGGAGTGGCAGGGCTCGTATGGCAGCCGCATGGGCCAGTTTCTTGAGGAGGCCGGGATGTGTGACCTTTGGAGGATGAGTAATCCGGGGGTGCAACAATATTCATGCTACTCAGGTGCACATTCCTCATTTTCAAGAATAGATCTTATCCTAGGTAATGTTCTGGCCGCACATATTGTTACTGATATAACTCACCAACCTAGGGGTATTTCAGACCATTCATTGGTGACAGCCAGGATGGTAACTGGGGAAAATAAACAACGTAGCCCCTGGAAATTAAATCCAATTTGGCTTGAGTTATTTGAGGACCCAACTGTGATTATAACCAGGTTACGGGAGTTCATTAGTCTAAATGAGGAATCTACAGCAAGAGGGGTGATGTGGGACGCCTTGAAGGCGTTTCTGAGGGGTCTATTGAGTCAGCAGGTTTCAAGAATAAAAAAAGCTTCAAGGATGGGGGAAGAGAGGGCCAGGGAGGAGTTACAAGTAGCAGAGAGGGAGCTCGTGAGAAACCCATCCCCAGAAAACCAACAAAAGTGGGAGAATACACAGTCAGTATATAAAGAGGTAATGACTAGGAACTCTGAAAATAAAAGGCTATTTCAAAAACAAATAACATTTGGAGAAGGAGAGAAAGTAGGGAAAATATTGGCCCACATTGTTAAATCAGACTCTCCCCCCCCCGACGATCCCCGCTATTAGAACTAGGAATGGTGAGATTACTTCCCAACCAGATAAAATAAATGAAACCTTTAAAATATATTATGAGGAATTATATAAATCCCGGGGGACAGCGGGCGGGTTGGCATTGGACGAATTTTTCAGGAAAATAGAATTGCCCTCCTTGTCGGGGTTGGACGCTGAGGCACTGGAAGCTCCGATAACATTAGAAGATATTAAAATGGCCGTAAAGGAACTGGCCAATAAAAAATCTCCCGGTCCTGATGGTCTCCCTGCGGAGATTTATAAGAACTACGGGGAGATATTATTACCAGAGCTTCTCAGGGTGTTTGAATGGGCATACCAGGAGGGGAAACTAACTGAATCAATGACTGAGGCCACAATAATAATGATACCTAAAGAAGGGAAAGACCCCATGGAACCCGCATCATATAGACCCATCTCGTTACTGTGTTCAGATGCAAAAATCTTGGCTAAGATTCTCGCCACTAGGCTACAAAAAATAATCCATAAATTGGTTCATCCGGATCAAACTGGGTTCATCCCCCAGAGATCAACAAGCGAAAATATTAGGCGTTTTTTTTTAAATTTACAAATCCCAACTGAAAACTCGGGTTCCAGAGCTGTAGTAACGTTAGATGTTATAAAGGCATTTGATAGCCTTGAATGGGGTTTTATTTGGTATATACTGAAGGCATATGGCTTTGGTCCCACTTTCAGTAAATGGGTAAAAATTCTATACAATGGACCCCAAGCAAAGATCAGAATCAATAATGTACTCTCGAGTAAGTTTTGCCTGGAGAGAGGTACAAGACAAGGGTGTCCCTTGTCACCTCTGATCTTTGCTTTGGCAATGGAACCAGTGGCCGCTGCGGTAAGACAAAATAGTAATATGGAAGGCTTCAGGAGAAGGATGAGGGAAGAGAGGATCGCGTTATACGCGGACGATGTGCTTATCTTCCTGGGGGATACGGAGGGATCGCTCAGACAGGTGATGGGTGTATTCTCAGATTTTGGGGAGATCTCGGGTCTCTCCATAAACTGGGAGAAGTCGATCTTGTTACCAATAGACCCAATGAAGCAAGGTCCCTTTCTGGAAGAAATCCCGCTAAAAATAGTGGAGAAAACAAAATATCTAGGCATCCATATAACAAAAGATTCGGAGGATTTTTTACATAATAATTTAGTCCCCTTGTTGGTGAAATTTAGGAAAAAGATTGATATATGGAAGAGACTCCCATTGTCGGTAGCTGGAAGGTGCAACCTAATCAAAATGCTATGGCTGCCCCAGTTATTGTACATTTTGTATAACTCACCAGTATGGATCAATGGTAAATGGTTCAAAAAAATGGACATGCTGTTTAGGGGGTTGATATGGAAGGGAGGACACTCCAGGATTAGTTTACAAACATTACAGCTGGCAGTGACTGAGGGAGGTATGGCGATTCCACACCCTCGTAGCTACTTTTTGGCAGCTCAGTTGCAACACTTGAGAACGGGTCACGGTCCTATGGGTAATAACAATACAGCAATAATGACTGAGGGAGCGCCCCATAGGCGGGTTTTGGAGGTTTTGGAGGCAAATTCGTTTGTATATAGAACCCCCACGGTTAAATTAATGTCAAAAGTATGGAAGTTTATTAAAGGAATGAAGGGTATGGAGGGAGAAGGGAGGTGTAGTCCTCTTTGGGATAATAAGAACTATCAAGAACTGTCACAGATAGGTAAAATTATGACTTGGGAATCAAAGGGGATAGTTAAATTGGAACAACTATATGATGGCAACATGTTAAAGACCTTTGCCGCCTTAAGGGAGGAATTTGGTATCTCGAGTCACTCATACTTTAACTATATACAGATTAGGCATGCTCTGCAGGCCCAATTTGGGGAGAAAGGTCCGAAATGGAGTCAATCTCCCATCTTCCAAAAATTAGAGAGTGTGGAGGGATCAAAGGGGTTAATCGCAGAGTTTTACCAACATATATGCCGATACAGCAGGGAGAAACCAGTTAAACTTAAATGTAGAAGAGAGTGGGAGTCGGACCTGGGGACAATATCGGATACGCAATGGAAAGAAATATTGGAGGGGAGTCACCAGGTCTCGGTCTCACCCGCTCAGAAATTTTCACATTTACTGCTCTTACATAGGGCATACTATACTCCAGAAAAATTGTTTAAGTATGGGAGAAGGGCAGATGCTAAATGTCCAAGGTGTCAATATACAGGAGATTTGATGCACATGTTATGGAAATGCCCCAAGTTAGTTCGCTACTGGGTGGAAGTAGTTGAGTCCATAAACAAGGTCTTTAACCTAGATCTTAACGCAGACCCGAAAATGTGTATTTTGGGGGTGGGGGGAGATCTAGGTAGTAGGAGGGCGAAAATAAATGCAGTGCGGAGATGCCTCTACCAGGCAAGAAAGGAAATAGCTAGGAGATGGCAAGCAGAGAAACCCCCTACAGTAGAGAACTGGTCTAAAACGGTGTGGGAAACAATAAGGAAAGAAAGGATAGTCTATGTAAGGGGAGGAAACATCAAGGAATTTGAGAAAATGTGGAACCCTTGGCTTATGAAGATGAACCACCCTAAGTAGTGAAGACAGTTTAGAGAGGAAAGGGAAGATGTAGCTTTTATATATTGGTAGAAGTATGCACGAAGGGTAATTATGATAGAGAGTGGGCTGGATACTTGTCTATAGATTAGGATCAGAGGGAGGAAAATGGGAGAAAATTTGAGAAAATACCTCTTATAGAAGTGATACATACATTGGATAAGAAAGAAGGGGACTTTTCTTCTTTTTTTTTTCTGTTTTTTGTTATGATGATATATGTATATTGTATGTTGTGATGTATTTTGTATGAATACGAATAAAAAGCATTGAATTAAAAAAAAAGAAAAGATTCTGTTTCATTCAGTAAAATGCTTTTGGGAATGTAATTCGCTGCTATAAGCAGACATGATATGTAAAAAAAAATTAAATAAATCCTGATCTCTTCCCCAGAGTAGTACAATGTTACTATGGTAACACTGTATTGCTCTGGTCACCGTAAGCAAACAAAAAATGTAAAAAAAAAAAAAAATAATAATAATAAAAGAAAACATATTTTAAAACATTTAAAAAAATATTATTATTATTATTTTTTCTTTATCATTTAACATACTGTAACCATTCAGTGTCCCTGGTCACCGCCACACCAGTTATATGATAACGAATAAATGTGAAAAAAAAACATAAATAAAGAAAAACACATTTTTTTTTTTCAAAATCTTTGGCCTTTTTTTTTGTTTATTTAGCAACCTTGCAGTGCATTAGCGCCTGATGATTGGCCAAAGCATGCACCTGACCTGCAAGCTTTGACCAATCACAGCGCGCTCTGCTGAGAGAGAGCCATAATTGGGGTGCCTTAAGGCCAATCATGGCTCAGGGGGACTAAATCCACGCCCCCCACGCCTTTTGTACACACCTCCCAACTTTTTGAGATGGGAATGAGGGACACCTATCAGAAAAAGTATGCAGACATAGGACACACCCCTTGCCACGCCCCCTTAACGGAGAATTGTACAAAAAAACAAGATTGGTTGAACCCACTAATATTCCTTTATATTGGCTATTGAAATTTACAAATGCATCAATTTAGGAATCAGATGAAAGATTTAGTGCTGGAAAACACTTTTTGATAGATAAAAAGTGCATTTTATATACAGTGGAGAGGGAAAGTATTCAGACCCCCTTAAATTTTTCACTCTTTGTTATATTGCAGCCATTTGCTAAAATCATTTAAGTTATTTTTTTTCCTCATTAATGTACACACAGCACCCCATATTGTACACACACCATCCCATATTGTACACACAGCACCCCATATTGTACACACAGCACCCCCATATTGTACACACAGCACCCCATATTGTACACACACCATCCCATATTGTACACACAGCACCCCATATTGTACACACAGCCCCCCCATATTGTACACACAACACCCCATATTGTACACACAGCACCCCATATTGTACACACAGCACCTCATATTGTACACAGCACCCCATATTGTACACACAACACCCCATATTGTACACACAGCACCCCATATTGTACACACATCACCCCATATTGTACACACATCACCCCATATTGTACACACAGCACCCCATATTGTACACACAGCACCCCATATTGTACACACATCACCCCATATTGTACACACAACACCCCATATTGTACACACAGCACCCCATATTGTACACACAGCCCCCCATATTGTACACACAGCACTCCATATTGTACACACAGCCCCCCATATTGTACACACAGCCCCCCATATTGTACACACAGCACCCCATATTGTACACACATCACCCCATATTGTACACACAACACCCCATATTGTACACACAGCACTCCATATTGTACACACAGCCCCCCATATTGTACACACAGCCCCCCATATTGTACACACAGCACCCCATATTGTACACACAGCACTCCATATTGTACACACAGCCCCCCATATTGTACACACAGCCCCCCATATTGTACACACAGCACCCCATATTGTACACACATCACCCCATATTGTACACACAACACCCCATATTGTACACACAGCACCCCATATTGTACACACAGCCCCCCATATTGTACACACAGCACCCCATATTGTACACACAGCACCCCATATTGTACACACAGCACACCATATTGTACACACAGCACCTCATATTGTACACACAGCCCCCCATATTGTACACACAACACCCCATATTGTACACACAACACCCCATATTGTACACACAACACCCCATATTGTACACACAGCACTCCATATTGTACACACAGCCCCCATATTGTACACACATCACCCCATATTGTACACACAGCACCCTATATTATACACACAGCCCCCCATATTGTACACACAGCCCCCCATATTGTACACACAGCACTCCATATTGTACACACAGCCCCCCATATTGTACACACAGCCCCCCATATTGTACACACATCACCCCATATTGTACACACAGCACCCCATATTGTACACACAGCCCCCCATATTGTACACACATCACCCCATATTGTACACACAGCACCCCATATTGTACACACAGCACCCCATATTGTACACACAGCCCCCCATATTGTACACACAGCGCCCCATATTGTACACACAGCACCCCATATTGTACACACAGCACCCCATATTGTACACACAGCACCCTATATTGTACACACAGCACCCCATATTGTACACACAACACCCCATATTGTACACACATCACCCCATATTGTACACACAGCACCCCATATTGTACACACAACGCCCCATATTGTACACACAGCCCCCCATATTGTACACACAGCACTCCATATTGTACACACAGCCCCCCATATTGTACACACAGCACCCTATATTGTACACACAGCACCCCATATTGTACACACAACACCCCATATTGTACACACATCACCCCATATTGTACACACAGCACCCCATATTGTACACACAACGCCCCATATTGTACACACAGCCCCCCATATTGTACACACAGCACTCCATATTGTACACACAGCCCCCCATATTGTACACACAGCCCCCCATATTGTACACACAGCGCCCCATATTGTACACACAGCACCCCATATTGTACACACAGCCCCCCATATTGTACACACAGCACCCTATATTGTACACACAGCACCCCATATTGTACACACAGCACCCCATATTGTACACACAGCACCCTATATTGTACACACAGCACCCCATATTGTACACACAACACCCCATATTGTACACACATCACCCCATATTGTACACACAGCACCCCATATTGTACACACAACGCCCCATATTGTACACACAGCCCCCCATATTGTACACACAGCACTCCATATTGTACACACAGCCCCCCATATTGTACACACAGCCCCCCATATTGTACACACAGCGCCCCATATTGTACACACAGCACCCCATATTGTACACACAGCCCCCCATATTGTACACACAGCACCCCATATTGTACACACAGCACCCCATATTGTACACACAGCACCCTATATTGTACACACAGCACCCCATATTGTACACACAACACCCCATATTGTACACACATCACCCCATATTGTACACACAGCACCCCATATTGTACACACAACGCCCCATATTGTACACACAGCCCCCCATATTGTACACACAGCACTCCATATTGTACACACAGCCCCCCATATTGTACACACAGCACCCCATATTGTACACACATCACCCCATATTGTACACACAGCCCCCCATATTGTACACACAGCACCCCATATTGTACACACAGCACCCCATATTGTACACACAGCACCCCATATTGTACACACATCACCCCATATTGTACACACAGCACCCCATATTGTACACACAGCACCCCATATTGTACACACAGCACCCCATATTGTACACACAGCCCCCCATATTGTACACACAGCCCCCCATATTGTACACACAACACCCCATATTGTACACACAGCCCCCCATATTGTACACACAGCACCCCATATTGTACACACAGCCCCCCATATTGTACACACAGCACTCCATATTGTACACACAGCACCCCATATTGTACACACAGCACCCCATATTGTACACACATCACCCCATATTGTACACACAGCACCTCATATTGTACACACAGCATCCCATATTGTACACACAACACCTCATATTGTACACACAGCACCCCATATTGTACACACATCACCCCATATTGTACACACAGCACCCCCATATTGTACACACAGCACCCCATATTGTACACACAGCCCACCATATTGTACACACAACACCCCATATTGTACACACAGCCCCCCATATTGTACACACAGCACCCCATATTGTACACACATCACCCCATATTGTACACACAGCACCTCATATTGTACACACAACACCCCATATTGTACACACAGCACCCCATATTGTACACACATCACCCCATATTGTATACACAGCACCTCATATTGTACACACAGCACCCCATATTGTACACACAGCACTCCATATTGTACACACAGCCCCCATATTGTACACACAGCCCCCCATATTATACACACATCACCCCATATTGTACACACAGCACCCCATATTGTACACACAGCACCCCATATTGTACACACATCACCCCATATTGTACACACAGCACCCCATATTCTACACACAGTACCTCATATTGTACACACAGCCCCCCGTATTGTACACACAGCCCCCCATATTGTACACACGGCACCCCATATTGTACACACATCACCCCATATTGTACACACAGCACCCCATATTGTACACACAGCACTCCATATTGTACACACAGCACCCCATATTGTACACACAGCACCCCATATTGTACACACAGCCCCCCATATTGTACACACAGCACCTCATATTGTACACACAGCACCCCATATTGTACACACATCACCCCATATTGTACACACAGCACCCCATATTGTACACACAGCACCCCATATTGTACACACATCACCCCATATTGTACACACAGCCCCTCATATTGTACACACAGCACTCCATATTGTACACACAGCACCTCATATTGTACACACAGCACCCCATATTGTACACACAGCACTCCATATTGTACACACAGCACCCCATATTGTACACACAGCACCCCATATTGTACACACAGCCCCCCATATTGTACACACAGCACTCCATATTGTACACACAGCACCCCATATTGTACACACAGCACCCCATATTGTACACACAGCACTCCATATTGTACACACAGCACCCCATATTGTACACACAGCACCTCATATTGTACACACAGCCCCCCCATATTGTACACATAGCACCCCATATTGTACACACATCACCCCATATTGTACACACAGCACCCCATATTGTACACACAACACCCCATATTGTACACACAGCACCCCATATTGTACACACAGCACCCCGTATTGTACACACAGCACCCCATATTGTACACACAGCCCCCCATATTGTACACACAGCACTCCATATTGTACACACAGCACCTCATATTGTACACACAGCCCCCCATATTGTACACACAGCCCCCCATATTGTACACACAGCACTCCATATTGTACACACAGCCCCCATATTGTACACACAGCCCCCCATATTGTACACACAGCACTCCATATTGTACACACAGCTCCCCATATTGACAGAAAAACACAAAATTGTTGACATTTTTGCAGATTTATTAAAAAAGAAAAACTGAAATATCACAAGCTCAGCCACAGTGATCTTTTTGTTCTTCTTTACCTCTCTCACCAAGGCTCTTCTCCCCCGATCACTCAGTTTGGCCGGACAGCCAGCTCTAGGAAGGGTTCTGGTCGTCCCAAACGTCTTCCATTTAAGGATTATGGAGGCCACTGTGCTCTTAGGAACCTTAAGTGCAGCAGAAATGTTTTTGTAACCTTGGCCAGATCTGTGCCTTGCCACAATTCTGTCTCTGAGCTCTGTGCCTTGCCACAATTCTGTCTCTGAGCTCTGTGCCTTGCCACAATTCTGTCTCTGAGCTCTTCAGGCAGTTCCTTTGACCTCGTGATTCTCATTTGCTCTGACATGCACTGTGAGCTGTAAGGTCTTATATAGACAGGTGTGTGGCTTTCCTAATCAAGTCCAATCAGTATAATCAAACACAGCTGGACTCAAATGAAGGTGTAGAACCATCTCAAGGATGATCAGAAGAAATTGACAGCACCTGAGTTATATATATGAGTGTCACAGCAAAGGGTCTGAATACTTAGGACCATGTGATATTTCAGTTTTTTTTTTTTAATAAATCTGCAAAAATGTCAACAATTCTGTGTTTTTCTGTCAATATGGGGGGCTGTGTGTACAATATGAGGTGCTGTGTGTACAATATGGGGGGCTGTGTGTACAATATGAGGGGCTGTGTGTACAATATGGGGTGCTGTGTGTACAATATGGGGGGCTGTGTGTACAATATGGGGTGCTGTGTATACAATATGGGGTGCTGTGTGTATAATATGGGGTGCTGTGTGTACAATATGGGGTGATGTGTGTACAATATGGGGGGCTGTGTGTACAATATGGGGTGCTGTGTGTACAATATGGGATGCTGTGTGTACAATATGGGATGCTGTGTGTACAATATGGGGTGCTGTGTGTACAATATGGGGTGCTGTGTGTACAATATGGGGTGATGTGTGTACAATATGGGGTGATGTGTGTACAATATGGGGGGCTGTGTGTACAATATGGGGTGCTGTGTGTACAATATGGGGTGCTGTGTGTACAATATGGGGGGCTGTGTGTACAATATGGGGGGCTGTGTGTACAATATGGGGTGCTGTGTGTACAATATGAGGTGCTGCGTGTACAATATGGGGGGCTGTGTGTACAATATGGGGTGCTGTGTGTACAATATGAGGTGCTGCGTGTACAATATGGGGGGCTGTGTGTACAATATGGAGTGCTGTGTGTACAATATGGAGTGTTGTGTGTACAATATGGGGGGCTGTATGTACAATATGGGGTGCTGTGTGTACAATATGGGGTGTTGTGTGTACAATATGGGGTGCTGTGTGTACAATATGGGGTGCTTTGTGTACAATATGGGGGGCTGTGTGTACAATATGGGGTGTTGTGTGTACAATATGGGGTGCTGTGTGTACAATATGAGGTGCTTTGTGTACAATATGGGGTGCTTTGTGTACAATATGGGGTGCTGTGTGTACAATATGGAGTGCTGTGTGTACAATATGGGGTGCTGTGTGTACAATATGGAGTGCTGTGTGTACAATATGGGGGGCTGTGTGTACAATATGGAGTGCTGTGTGTACAATATGGGGGGCTGTGTGTACAATATGGGGTGCTGTGTGTACAATATGGGGTGCTGTGTGTACAATATGGAGTGCTGTGTGTACAATATGGGGTGCTGTGTGTACAATATGGGGGGCTGTGTGTACAATATGGGGGGCTGTGTGTACAATATGGGGTGCTGTGTGTACAATATGGGGTGTTGTGTATACAATATGGGGTGCTGTGTGTATAATATGGGGTGCTGTGTGTACAATATGGGGTGCTGTGTATACAATATGGGGTGCTGTGTGTACAATATGGGATGCTGTGTGTACAATATGGGGGCTGTGTGTACAATATGGGGGGCTGTGTGTACAATATGGGGGGCTGTGTGTACAATATGGGGTGCTGTGTGTACAATATGAGGTGCTGCGTGTACAATATGGGGGGCTGTGTGTACAATATGGGGTGCTGTGTGTACAATATGGGGTGTTGTGTGTACAATATGGGGTGCTGTGTGTACAATATGGGGGGCTGTGTGTACAATATGGGGGGCTGTGTGTACAATATGGGGTGCTTTGTGTACAATATGGGGGGCTGTGTGTACAATATGGGGTGTTGTGTGTACAATATGGGGTGCTGTGTGTACAATATGGGGTGCTGTGTGTACAATATGGGGGGCTGTGTGTACAATATGAGGTGCTGTGTGTACAATATGGGGTGCTGTGTGTACAATATGAGGTGCTTTGTGTACAATATGGGGTGCTTTGTGTACAATATGAGGTGCTTTGTGTACAATATGGGGGTGCCGTGTGTACAATATGAGGTGCTTTGTGTACAATATGGGGTGCTGTGTGTACAATATGAGGTGCTGTGTGTACAATATGGGGGGCTGTGTGTACAATATGGGGGGCTGTGTACAATATGGAGTGCTGTGTGTACAATATGGGGTGATGTGTGTACAATATGGGGTGCTGTGTGTACAATATGGGGTGCTGTGTGTACAATATGGGGTGTTGTGTGTACAATATGGGGTGCTGTGTGTACAATATGAGGTGCTTTGTGTACAATATGGGGTGCTTTGTGTACAATATGGGGTGCTGTGTATACAATATGGGGTGCCGTGTGTACAATATGGGGGGCTGTGTGTACAATATGGGGGGGCTGTGTGTACAATATGGGGTGCTGTGTGTACAATATGGGGTGTTGTGTGTACAATATGGGGTGCTGTGTGTACAATATGGGGTGCTGTGTGTACAATATGAGGTGCTGTGTGTACAATATGGGGGGCTGTGTGTATAATATGGGGTGCTGTGTGTACAATATGGGGGGCTGTGTGTACAATATGGGGTGCTGTGTGTACAATATGGGGGGCTGTGTGTACAATATGGGGTGCTGTGTGTACAATATGAGGTGCTGTGTGTACAATATGGGGTGTTGTGTGTACAATATGGGGGGCTGTGTGTACAATATGGGGGGCTGTGTGTACAATATGGGGTGCTGTGTGTACAATACGGGGGGCTGTGTGTACAATATGGGGGGCTGTGTGTACAATATGGGGTGCTGTGTGTACAATATGGGGGGCTGTGTGTACATTCATGAGGAAAAAAATGAACTTAAATGATTTTAGCAAATGGCTTCAATATAACAAAGAGTGAAAAATTTTAGGGAGTCTGAATACTTTCCGTCCCCACTGTATATATATTTATAGATCAGACCAAAATGAGGGACAAATGAGGAGGAATGAGGGACAGAGGGACATTGCTCCAAATCAGGAACAGTTGGGAGCTGTGTGTATAGTGTGTGGATGGAGATAGATTGAGCTAGATTCCGCAGGCAGTTTAGTTTATATAATCACAGTGTATTAAAGTGGTTAAGGGGAACCCTGCGCCAAAATAAAAAAAAAATGACGTAGGAGTACCCCCAAAATCCATACCAGGCCCTTCAGGTCTGGTATGGATTTTAAGTGGAACCCCATGCCAAATTTAAAAAAAAAATGGCGTGGGGGTCCCCCCAAAAATCCATACCAGACCCTTATCCGAGCACGCAACCTGGCAGACAGCAGGAAAAGGGGGGGATGAGAGAGCCCCCCCCCTGAACCATACCAGGCCACATGTCCTCAACATGGGAAGGGTTATTTGAGTTCCCCAAGGGTCTCATCCCCACAACCCTTGCCCGGTGGTTGTGGGGGTCTGCGGGTGGGGGGCTTATCTGAATCTGGAAGCCCCCTTTAACAAAGGTGCCCCCAGATCCCGGCCCCCCCATGTGAATGGGTATGGGGTACATGTCATGTCATTTCACTGTAGAGTGGGCGGGGTCACCCGTTTACGTCACTGGGTGGCCCCGCTTTTGACTATATAACAACTATCAAAGAGAAAAGATGGCAGTCGGCGGGACACCTCCCATGGAGGCGAAGTTTTCCCTTATTTTTTTTTCTCCGGACCGCCGGCGCCGCGATTGACGATGGATTTACATTGCGGAACAATTTGTTTATTTTTTTACTAAAGAAATTCTCAAAAACTTTCATTTTTACTTTTTAGAAATTTTTTTGGTGAATGGGTACGGGGGGCATTCATATGGGGGGGTGGGATCTAGGGCCCCCCTTGTTAAAGGGGGCTTCCAGATTCTGATAAGCCCCCCACTCACAGACACCACAACCACCGGGCAAGGGTTTTGGGGATGAGGCCCTTGGGGACCCCAAAGCACCCTCCCCATGTTGAGGGCATGTGGCCTGGTACGGTTCAGGAGGGGGAGCGCTCTCTCGCCCCCCCATTTCCTGCAGCCTGCCAGGTTAAGTGCTCGGATAAGGGTCTGGTATGGATTTTAGGGGGGACTCCCACGCCATTTTTTTTTAATTTTGGCATGGAGTTTCCCTTAATATCCATACCAGACCTGAAGGGTCTGGTATGGATTTTAGGGGGGACCCCACGCCATTTTTTTTTAAATTTTGGCATGGAGTTTCCCTTAATATCCATACCAGACCTGAAGGGCCTGGTATGAATTTTGGGGGGACCCCCACGCCATTTTTTTTTTTTTATTTTGGCATGGAGTTGCCCTTAATAACCATACCCGACCCAGAGGGCCTTGTATGGACTGGGGGGTATCCATGCCCTTTTTTTCAATAATTTTTATCTATATTGCCGGGATCTGACAAGTCATTCCAGCTGCGATCAGTTTTAAATGACATTTTTTCCTTTAGAAATGTAATTTTGCTGTGGTATTGTTATAAACACGGGAAAGATGCGCTACTTTACAGGCAGACTAAGGGGACCCCCAGGCAAGATATTTAAATGTTCATTTTACTTGTTCACTGCTCCCGAAAAAACGGCCATTTTAAAAACGTATTTTTGCATTGATACATGTCCCCTGGGGCAGGACCCGGGTCCCCAAACCCTTTTTATGGCAATATAAGCCTTTAAACTGAACACTTTTGATTTTTCATATTCATGTCCCATAGACTTTAACAGTGTTCACTTGTTCGCAAAAATGTTTTGCCTGTTTGCATGTTCTGGTGCGAACCGAACCGGGGGGGTGGGGGGGTGTTCAGCTCATCCCTAGCAGGGAGGTGGGGAAGAGTGAGGGGATAGTCAGATGGGGTTTCCAGGTTGACGGCGTGTCATAGGCTGTATCATCACAGTTCCAATAGTCTGCAGTCAAAGTTAGAGAAGTCTAGGGGTCCCAGGCTCGTCGGAAATTTAGGCAAAGTGTTCTGTAGTTGGCCCCGTCCAGTGCAAGGTCCAGTGTACCCTAGTTTTGATGAACATTAGATTTAGAAAAAAAATGCATACAAGCCGCCCCCCCATAGTGGTGCCCAGCTCCCCATAACTCCTTTTTTCTTAAAAGCTTGCAAATTGGCTTTAAAAAGGTCAAGTAGAACATGAGAACGTGTGATAGACTTCAGTTGGGTTCAGGTACAACGTTTGGGGTTGGTGGATTTTTTTTTTATTGTTCGGATAACGTCCAGAGAACTGAACTTTGTTCGATTACTAATAATAAGACACAAACGTTCCAATTGGCATCTATTTATAAGAAAAAATGTATGTGGTCTCCATTTCTGGATCCACCATCACGGTAATATTGGCCAGCCAATATTTTTCTGTTCCTTCGCCATAAAACAGAAGAGAATATACTTGAAGGATATTTGGACTTTTTCAACTGACAACAAAGTGTTACTGAGGGATCGGACTGGTGAGGATTCTCGGGAGGGGACACAATTATTATTAGATACGTTTTGAGAAGGACGTTCTCTCCCCTGTGAGTTCTTTCACCGTGAGACCAGCAGAACCTGCTTTATATAGAAGATGGTTTTTAGTTCTGAAATCACACCGACGCCCGACCTCTCCTCTGCCTCGTCCCTCACACCGGCTCCAGGTAAGAGACAACCTGGACCCCTCCATCAACCAATCAGAACTTGATCACATTGCAGCCAGATTTCTGTCTGCTACATGCATATTAATAAATAGTATTTGGAGTTTAGGGCCCATTCACACATACACTATATGACCAAAAGTATCGGGACGCCTGCCTTTACACACACATAAACTTTTTTTTTTTTCCAAATACTTTATTGGGTTTTGTTTTGTTTTTTTCAACATAAGAGGGAACAAAGTGGCATGGCAAAGTAAACATGCTGAGGCTCACCCTGAGTAGGGAGCAGACCTGATAGCAAACATTTATAAGGGGATTACAAACTGTGAGAGGCTGGTCCTTTAGGGATGTATGGTCCTCTCTACAAACCCTCCTCGGCTCCAAATCTGGGGGAAGGGGAGAAGTAGGTGGAAGGAGGGTTCTGGTGCTCCCCCCCACCCTCTCGAAGGGAGATAGAGGCATCAGGTGGCTCAAAGAGAGTGAGGCAATGATGTATACAAGGGGATATTCCGATATTGGAGACTATGGATGGAGCAGTGGTGGAAATGGACCACACAGGCAGATAACACAACATTGTATCATAGTAAACACAGGTCTGGGGATAGGTGTGAGAGAGAGGAAATTGGGGGCGGGGGGGGGGTAGTGATTGAACCATATAAACCAATAGTCACAAGGAGTGAGGGGGGAGTGTGAGGGTGACCTAGGATGAGCACATAACTAAAAGTCATTGTGGTATGTGGGGGGGGGCACTCATGGTGGTACATGCTGAGGAGTGAGGAAGAGATTGGGCGTGCCCCCTGAATTCAAGGCATTAGTTGGTTTGAGCCATAATGTGACTTTAGGGGGAGTAAAGTCCATCAGGTAGTAGGGGGGGCTCCACTGGATTCAGAAGGAGAGGGCAGGTGACCTGGGTGGTCTGTAGCGGGTAATGTTGTGGTGATTGAAGGGTGTCCATTGAAGATCAGGGGGAAAATGTCTTTTGTAGGGGGACAACCCGTAACCTTGGAGGCCAAATGTTCTACTTGTGTCCAGAGAGAGATGATGAGAGGACAGAGCCATAGTCTGTGCAGCAGTGCTGGTGTATCCGAGTATGATGTGCGGTACAGCTTCCGGGGAATCGAGGTCAGAATTCCAGGATGTGATGGATGATGCCTGGATAGATAAACATTGATCAGACGGGAGATAGATACAAAGTAACATTGTTTATAAACATTGATCAGACAGGAGATGGAGAGATACAAAGTAACATTGTTTATAAACATTGATCAGACAGGAGATGGAGAGATACAAAGTAACATTGTTTATAAACATTGATCAGACAGGAGATGGAGAGATACAAAGTAACATTGTTTATAAACATTGATCAGACAAAAGATAGAGAGATACAAAGTAACATTGTTTATAAACATTGATCAGACAGGAGATGGAGAGATACAAAGTAACATTGTTTATAAACATTGATCAGACAAAAGATAGAGAGATACAAAGTAACATTGTTTATAAACATTGATCAGACGGGAGATAGAGAGATACAAAGTAACATTGTTTATAAACATTGATCAGATGGGAGATGGAGAGATACAAAGTAACATTGTTTATAAACATTGATCAGACAGGAGATGGAGAGATACAAAGTAACAATGTTTATAAACATTGATCAGACAGGAGATGGAGAGATACAAAGTAACATTGTTTATAAACATTGATCAGACAGGAGATGGAGAGATACAAAGTAACATTGTTTATAAACATTGATCAGACAAAAGATAGAGAGATACAAAGTAACATTGTTTATAAACATTGATCAGACAGGAGATGGAGAGATACAAAGTAACAATGTTTATAAACATTGATCAGACAGGAGATAGAGAGATACAAAGAAACATTGTTTATAAACATTGATCAGATGGGAGATAGAGAGATACAAAGTAACATTGTTTATAAACATTGATCAGACAGGAGATGGAGAGATACAAAGTAACAATGTTTATAAACATTGATCAGACAGGAGATGGAGAGATACAAAGTAACATTGTTTATAAACATTGATCAGACAGGAGATGGAGAGATACAAAGTAACATTGTTTATAAACATTGATCAGACAAAAGATAGAGAGATACAAAGTAACATTGTTTATAAACATTGATCAGACAGGAGATGGAGAGATACAAAGTAACAATGTTTATAAACATTGATCAGACAGGAGATGGAGAGATACAAAGTAACATTGTTTATAAACATTGATCAGACAAGAGATAGAGAGATACAAAGGAACATTGTTTATAAACATTGATCAGACAAAAGATAGAGAGATACAAAGTAACATTGTTTATAAACATTGATCAGACAGGAGATGGAGAGATACAAAGTAACATTGTTTATAAACATTGATCAGACAAGAGATAGAGAGATACAAAGGAACATTGTTTATAAACATTGATCAGACAAAAGATAGAGAGATACAAAGTAACATTGTTTATAAACATTGATCAGACGGTAGATAGAGAGATACAAAGTAACATTGTTTATAAACATTGATCAGACAAAAGATAGAGAGATACAAAGTAACATTGTTTATAAACATTGATCAGACGGTAGATAGAGAGATACAAAGTAACATTGTTTATAAACATTGATCAGAGGGGAGATAGAGAGATACAAAGTAACATTGTTTATAAACATTGATCAGACGGGAGATAGAGAGATACAAAATAACATTGTTTATAAACATTGATCAGACAGGAGATAGAGAGATACAAAGAAACATTGTTTATAAACATTGATCAGATGGGAGATACAAAGTAACATTGTTTATATACATTAACCACTTGCCCTCCAGAAGGTTTCCCCCCCTTCATGACTAGACCATATTTTGCTATTCAGCACTGCGCTACTTTAATCACTTCAACCCCGGACCATTTGTCTGGCAAAAGACCAGAGCACTTTTTGCGATTCGGCACTGTGCGTCGATTTAACTGACAATTGCGCAGTCATGCGACGTGGCTCCCAGACAAAATTGACGTCCTTTTTTTCCCCACAAATAGAGCTTTCTTTTGGTGGTATTTGATCACCTCTGTAGTTTCTTTTTTTTTTTTTTGCGCTATAAACAAAAAAATAGCGACAATTTTGAAGAAAACACATTATTTTTTACATTTTACTGTATTAAATATCCCCAAAAAATATATATTTTTTTTTCCCTCAGTTTCGGCCGATACGTATTCTTCTACATATTTTTGGTAAAAAAAAATCACAATAAGCACTTATTGATTGGTTTGCGCAAAAGTTCTAGCGTCTATAAAATAGGGGATAGTCTTATGGCATTTTTATTTTTATTTTTTTTCATTTTTAATTTATTTATTTTTTACTAGTAATGGCGGCGATCTGCAATTTTTATCGGGACTGCGACATTATGGCGGACGCGCGCTATTTTGGGACCATTCAAATTTATACAGCGATCAGTGCGATTAAAAATGCATTGATTACTGTGTAAATGTGACTGGCAGTGAAGGGGTTAACCAGGAGGGGGCGCTGTAGGGGTTAAGTGTGTCCTAGGGAGTGATTCTAATTGTGGGGGGGAGGGGCTACGTGTGACACGACACTGATCTCTGCTCCCTATCACAGGGAGAGCTGTGATCAGTGTCCTGTCACTAGGCAGAACGGGGAGATGCTTGTTTACATCAGCAATTCCCCGTTCTTCCTCTCCGTGAGACGATCGCGGGTATCCCTGGGGACATCGAGTCTGCGGGACCCGCGATCACACTCACGAAGCTCTGGCGGGCGGGCGCACCCGCAAACCGCTTCTTAAAGGGCAACTTACAGGTAAATTAATCTGACTGTACATGCCCTTCTGCCGACGTATATCGGCGCGAGCCGGTCGGCAAGCGGTTAACTGGTAATTGTGCGGTCATGTAATACCCAAAATGCATTTATATCATTTTTATTTACAAAAATAGAGCTTTTTTGGTGGAATTTGATCACCACTGGGTTTTTTTTATTTTTGCTATATAAATGAAAAAGAATGAACATTTTGAAAAAACAAAACAAAAAAAAAAACAATATTTTCTACATTCTGTTATAAAACATATCCAATAAAATATTTTTTGTTTTCATAAATTTAGGGCAATATGTATTTTGCTACATGTCTTTGGTAAAAAAAAAAAAAAAAAAAATCCCAATAAGTGTATATTAATTAGTTTGTGTGAAAGTATGGGATATACAGTCATTGAAAATTGTTCAATCCTGACGTCCTGATGGCCAATCTCATTTCTTGCGGCCCTAAAATGCCAAGACAGTACAAAGATGTAAAAAAAAAAATATATATATATAGTTTTTTATTCTATTTTTTAAACATTTTTACTTTTTTTTTTCTTCTTTTTACCATTTTTTTTTTTTTACTTTTTTTTACATTTTTTTTTTACATCCTGTCATCAGAATGGTTAATTGTCACCATAGAGACACTGTACTACTCTGGGAAGGTGGAGTTGGGGTGTGATCAGAAATTTTTTACACTTTGATTTGGCCTGAGGACCTTCCTTCTCCTGAGCTCCCCTGGTCAGCAAGACCCAGAGCCCCAGCTCCACCCACTTTATAAGGGGACCCTCAGAAACCTTCCAGAGAATGGAGGAGCAACCCTAAGCTAAGGGACCTAAGCTAGACCTCATTAAGGGACCTAAGCTAAACCTCATTCAGGGACCTAAGCTAAACCTCATTAAGGAACCTAAGCTAGACCTCATTAAGGGACCTAAGCTAGACCTCATTAAGGAACCTAAGCTAGACCTCATTAAGGGACCTAAGCTAGACCTCATTAAGGAACCTAAGCTAGACCTCATTAAGGGACCTAAGCTAGACCTCATTAAGGGACCTAAGCTAGACCTCATTAAGGAACCTAAGCTAGACCTCATTAAGGAACCTAAGCTAGACCTCATTAAGGAACCTAAGCTAGACCTCATTAAGGGACCTACGCTAAACCTCATTAAGGAACCTAAGCTAGACCTCATTAAGGGACCTACGCTAAACCTCATTAAGGGACCTAAGCTAGACCTCATTAAGGAACCTAAGCTAGACCTCATTAAGGGACCTAAGCTAAACCTCATTAAGGAACCTAAGCTAGACCTCATTAAGGAACCTAAGCTAGACCTCATTAAGGGACCTACGCTAAACCTCATTAAGGAACCTAAGCTAGACCTCATTAAGGGACCTACGCTAAACCTCATTAAGGGACCTAAGCTAGACCTCATTAAGGAACCTAAGCTAGACCTCATTAAGGGACCTAAGCTAAACCTCATTAAGGAACCTAAGCTAGACCTCATTAAGGGACCTACGCTAAACCTCATTAAGGGACCTAAGCTAGACCTCATTAAGGGACCTACGCTAAACCTCATTAAGGAACCTAAGCTAGACCTCATTAAGAGACCTAAGCTAAACCTCATTAAGGAACCTAAGCTAGACCTCATTAAGGGACCTACGCTAAACCTCATTAAGGGACCTAAGCTAGACCTCATTAAGGGACCTACGCTAAACCTCATTAAGGAACCTAAGCTAGACCTCATTAAGAGACCTAAGCTAAACCTCATTAAGGAACCTAAGCTAGACCTCATTAAGGGACCTACGCTAAACCTCATTAAGGGACCTAAGCTAGACCTCATTAAGGGACCTACGCTAAACCTCATTAAGGAACCTAAGCTAGACCTCATTAAGAGACCTAAGCTAAACCTCATTAAGGAACCTAAGCTAGACCTCATTAAGGGACCTACGCTAAACCTCATTAAGGGACCTAAGCTAGACCTCATTAAGGGACCTACGCTAAACCTCATTAAGGAACCTAAGCTAGACCTCATTAAGAGACCTAAGCTAAACCTCATTAAGGAACCTAAGCTAGACCTCATTAAGGGACCTACGCTAAACCTCATTAAGGGACCTAAGCTAGACCTCATTAAGGGACCTACGCTAAACCTCATTAAGGAACCTAAGCTAGACCTCATTAAGGGACCTACGCTAAACCTCATTAAGGGACCTAAGCTAGACCTCATTCAGGGACCTAAGCTAAACCTCATTCAGGGACCTAAGCTAGACCTCATTAAGGAACCTAAGCTAGACCTCATTAAGGGACCTAAGCTAGACCTCATTAAGGGACCTAAGCTAGACCTCATTAAGGGACCTAAGCTAGACCTCATTAAGGGACCTAAGCTAGACCTCATTAGCCTACATTACAGTCCGATACAGATGTTAATGGGGGATCCCACAGAAAAAAATGAGTGGTGTTCTCCCTAAAAATACAAAGCCAGATAGTAATGCTTTCTGAGGGTCTGGTATGGATGTCATGGGGGGACCCCATGCTAGAAAAAGCCCATTATACGCAGACTCTTGGAGTCTGCTATGCAATTAAAGGGGGAACCCAATGCAAAAAACTAGAAAAAAGAGTGTGGAGTCCCTCACAAAATCCACAACAGACCCCCATCCAAGCATGAAGCCACGGCAGACCAGGAACGGGCAGGGTGAAGTGTGCATCCATCCCCTGATCCTTAAATCATACCTGGCCGCATGCCAACAAAGAGGGGTGTATCTTGTCAAGGAGGATACCCCTGTAAATGCACCTGTTGATGAGGACACAAGCCACTTCATCACAACCCTGGCCTGGTGGTTTTGAGGATCTGTAGGTGGGGGTGTAGGGGGGACGCAGGGTGCTATGACTAGTGGTGGGTGCGAATGTACCTGGGTTCAGTTCAGGATGGGTTTTGGTGAATATTACTAAAGCTCACAGTGTGCTGTGAAATCTGAGGAAGGCATTTCAGTCCAGGAGAGGAGCCCGATACACCTGTGCAAGACTGAAGGGAAGGCCAGAGTGGGGGATGTAAAATATGATCAAAAGTTCTAACCCTTCCCCACTCAACTCTTTTTTTTTTTTGCCTCTGTTGATAGGCCTCCTATCACGTTCTACCTTGGCAGTAAATCTACCAACAGAAGACTACCACAAAATATAAGGAGAAGAACTAGTGATGTATCAAACCCTTCTACACTATAAAAAAACAAATACATAATAAATAATACATAAGTAATCAAATAATAAATAAATATTTAGTAGTATTTCTCTTAAATAACTACAATTTTTAAAATTATTTCAACTTTTGATGCTTTTTTCACCCAAGTAGATTGGCAACTTACAAAATAAAATTGAAAAATGTCAAATTCCACCGGTTTCCACCCTGAATATTTCCTCCTGATGGGAATTCCTGGCCTGGAGGACTCACATCTCCTGATCTCCATCCCCTTCTCCATCATGTATGTTCTGTCACTTCTGGGAAACTCCATCTTGGTCTTGGTCATCTCAGCCAATGAAAGCCTCCACCAACCCATGTATATCTTCCTGATGATGTTGGCAACCAGCGATGTCCTCTTAAGCTCCACCACCGTACCCAAGACCCTCAGCATCTTCTGGTTTGGTAATCATCAGATCTCTTTCATTGGATGCCTCACCGAAGTGTTCTTCATCCATTTCTTTTTTTGTACTGAATCCGCCATTTTGCTCTCCATGGCCTATGACCGTTACTGCGCCATCTGTCACCCTTTAGCTTACGCTGCAACTCTCACCAACTCCTTCATACAGAAGACGGCCATGGTGGCCCTTTTCAGAAGCATCTTCGTAATTACGCCATTTGCTTTTCTTCTCAACAGATTACCATTCCAGCGAAGCAACGTCATAGGGCACACCTACTGTGAGCACATGTCTGTGGCTAGGTTGGCGACTTCGAATATAATGGTGAATGTGGTGTATGGACTGGTCATAGCCACCTGTTCCACCGGCGTGGACTTGGTCCTCATTATAATTTCCTATGCTGCTATTATCTCAGCAGTTCTGAGGCTCTCATCTTCAGAGGCTCGTTTCAAAGCCTTCAATACATGCGTGTGCCACACCTGTGTCATCGTTCTCTTCTACATACCGGCATTTTTTAGCTTTATAGCTCACAGAGTTGGCCACAGACACATTTCTCAGCAGTTCCACATCATCTTCGCCAACCTCTATGTCCTTGTCCCACCGATGATGAACCCGATCATCTATGGCATAAAAACCAGAGAGATTCGCCAGAGGGCCTTGGCAATGCTTTGTAGAGGGACAACCAATGTCTTTGGGGGAAAATGTTTTTAAGTTTTTATAGGCCCAATGCTTTATTGTTTGTGTATGTTTATGCTTTCAGTGAGAGGTAAGAAATGGAAAAAGTCACCACTTCCTAATCATGAACAATTGATCAAGATTTTATACCCTTCAGGAGAGTTTATTTTTGTGAGACATTGATGGGATTCATCTGAGGAGACACATGGTCTATTTTTTGACGGTTCATGATGAGCTCCCTGGGGGGGACGTGTCAATGACAGGCTGGGCTAACATGAAACGAGCAGAACGACAAAGTGTTGTTCTGCCTTGAAGAGGACCTTTAGTGCTGGACAGAGGAGGAAGTATGGGGAGATGTGGAGTGTGGAATAATTGGGATTTTTTTTCACACAGGAGGGGGAATAGAATGAGAAAAAAGTAAGATTCCAAGAGTCTAACCTTAACTGTATTGCTATCACAAGGTCGATTGCAACCCTATTATGCAATAACAGTGCAGGTGACAGGTTCTCTTTAAGGAGACATCAGAGGTCTATTAGACCCCTAATGTGGAAGCACTCTGCTGACGCTGATTGAGTACAGTTTATGGTGGGCTTTCTCCCTGACCATTCTGAACCTGGAGGTGCTCAGAGTGCTTCCAGGTTCATAATACCCAGAGGAGATCAGTAAACAGAAATGTACTGATCTCCCACCGCTCTCCCCCCTGACACCAACCATGAAGGTCCCAGGAACTCAGGAGGGACAGGTAAAGTCGAGACAAGTGGTGGGGGAGAAGGACCAAGGGTGGAGGCTGGTTCCCAGAGCACATATAAAGGATTGGGCGGCTTTAAATTCATTTAAATTATTTCTACCTGATAGTTGGCAAACCAGGAGAGAAAGTGTGGACAAAATATGTTTACACGCCATGGATGCCACAGCTGGAATTGTTCTCTTTTTCATGAAAGTGTTCCGAGAGACTAATTAGTTGCTGGATCACTTTCAGAAGCAGCAGGAGGAGTCCCCCCTCCCGAAGGTGGGGCTTTTACTGGTGAGCCCAGGAAATGATCTGACAGTTTGCACGACTGGCCAAAGAGGTTGCCAGAAACCAGACAGTCTCTGATCGCCTCTATGGCCTTGGAGGACCGGAGCAACTTCAACCGAAGCAACGCCATGGCGTCACTTCCGGTCTAGGGCGGAAGTAAACTATTTTTTTTTCTAAAGCAAAAGATCTTTTTTTTTTTTTTTTAATCTTTTGCTTTCAAAGGTAGAGGAGAGATGTGGGGTCATATAGACCTCATATCTCTCCATAAAAAGGACCTGTCATCCCATTTTAATCTCTAGGGTCTCTGCTAAAACAATTTGAAATAATTTTCTAGTAAAAAAAAATCCTGATTTTGTAAACAAAAAGTGTCAGAAAAGGCCTGGTCTTCAAATTAATATAAAATAAATAAAACTAACAAAATTAGAAAAAATATAATATAATATAATATAATATAATATATATGCAATATGTCGGAAGGACCAGCTAAACATTTTGTCAAAGACTTCAACAAACAAACAAACACAGGTTCAACATGGAGAAGGCAGCTCCGGAACACAGCCTTTACACATTTACATTCATATATATATATCTGTCTCTGTAAACCACCTCTGTGTTTATTTGATAGCCCAGAAGAATTTGGAGTCCTTGTTCCCCTGAAACGCGTTAGTTCAATGAACTTTTTTCTATTTTTAATAAATTCCTTCTAACTCACCTTTCAATTTGCATATTATTGGACACTGGCCGCTCCTTTCTCCACCCACCTTCCCAAGTCTACAGAAGGAGTAAGGAAAGCTTAGGGCCTTTGGGAAAGCTCCCCTTTTGGGTTGGACCTGCCGGGTTGCATTTCTTCTCTCTTTGACATTCAATGTCTTCAACTAGGGCCTACACACTTCTGACCCCCTGCTCCAGCAGTAGCAAGTCCCCAGGTCCGGTGAGCTTCCTCCAGGGGCTTGTTTCCAAGCAGGGGCGTTGCTAGGTGACAAAAAGACCAGGGGCTTCAGCCCAAAGTCCAAGGCCGGAAAAGGGGGGGGGGTGTACACGTGACGCAGGCTTTTTTTTTTTTGGCTGGGCCGTGACCTACCTAACCTACATACACTGACGGTAGTGACCTACCTACAGTGACCTACCTACACTGAGGGCAGTGACCCACATACAGTGACCTACCTACACTGATGGTAGTGACCTACCTACACTGACGGTAGTGACCTACCTACACTGACCTACCTACACTGACGGCAGTGACCCACATACAGTGACCTACCTACACTGATGGTAGTGACCTACCTAAACTGACGGTAGTGACCTACCTACACTAACCTACCTACACTGACGGCAGTGACCCACATACAGTGACCTACCTACACTGATGGTAGTGACCTACCTACACTGAAGGTAGTGACCTACCTACACTGATCTACCTACACTGACGGCAGTGACCCACATACAGTGACCTACCTACACTGATGGTAGTGACCTACCTACACTGACCTACCTACACTGACGGTAGTGACCTACCTACACTGACCTACCTACACTGACGGCAGTGACCTACCTACACTGACCTACCTACACTGACGGTAGTGACCTACCTACACTGACCTACCTACACTGACGGTAGTGACCTACCTACACTGACCTACCTACACTGATGGTAGTGAACTACCTAAACTGACTTACCTACACTGACGGTAGTGACCTACCTACACTGACCTACCTACACTGACGGTAGTGACCTACCTACACTGACCTACCTACACTGACGGTAGTGACCTACCTACACTGACCTACCTACACTGATGGTAGTGAACTACCTAAACTGACTTACCTACACTGACGGTAGTGACCTACCTACACTGACCTACCTACACTGACGGCAGTGACCAACCTACACTGACCTACCTACACTGACCTACCTACACTGACCTACCTACACTGACCTACATACACTGACCTACCTACACTGACCTACCTACACTGACATTTACATACACTGTGACGCGGCGGCCACATTGTAATTCCCACCTTCTGGAGCCTGCAGCACCAATGATGGACGTCACATGTCCCGCGGTCCTGGCATTGGACCAGTGCAACGTCCATCATAGGCGTTGCAGGCTCCAGAAGGCGGGACCTGCTATGGCACTCGGCCAAACTCGGTGCTCGGGATCAGATCGGTCCCGGCGCTCGCCGCTCGGGGTTTACAATGGAGAGCTGCATGCATGAGACTCGGGGCTTTTCGGGGTCACATTCGGGGCTTCAGCCACCTCTAGCCACCCCCTCCCGATGCCCCTGTTTCCAAGTTTTGCAATACATTGTTTTCTGCAAACCGGGGCCCTGCGTACTTTCTGCAGCCGCATCGCGCTGCACCTACCCAACAAGTACGTCTCTGACTTTTTCTTTTTTTTTTAACAAGACAGAATGTTCTTTTATTGCAACAAAGGCATGGTACAAAAACTCCAAAAATGGAAATACACAAAGAAATATGATGTACATGATGAACAAATGTGGAACATAGTCACCATAACAGAGCATATACAAAAGCAGGGTAAAAATATGAAAGTCCTGCAACAACTTTACCTGTGAGAGGGCACAGTAGCCACTGCAGCCATGGCGGTCCATGGCTGCCACACCCTATGACATTTCTTAGGGCAATTCCTATTATTATAGATCAATTTATAAAGAGGAAGAGCAGCATTAATAGACTTTTCCCAGAAAGCTACGGAAGGTGGGGAACAGGAATTCCACTTGACGATCATTTCTCTTTTAGCACAGTAAAACAAGTATGAGATGAATAACTTAGTACATCTAGGCCTTTGGTCATCATTGTGGATACCTAGTAGGAGCAACTCGGAGGGGGGGGGGGGGCAGTCAGAAGGGTCAGCTTTACCACCTCTCCCCAGAAGCGAGCCACCCTTGGACGGTTCCAGAACATATGAAGATAGGTACCTACAACTCCCCCATGGTGGGTACATTCTGGTGATCTCTGGGGATATATCCTGTGTAGTCTCTGAGGTGTGTAGTACACCCTACGCAAACATTGTATTTGGATTAACTTGTCCCGAGAAGAGATCAGTAATTTAATGCTGTCCTCAAGGCAATCCTTCCAATCCTCCCTGTCCAGGTCAGGTAAGTCAGCCCACCACTGTTCCCACAGACGCTCCATCTTAGGAGAGTCAACGCTAAGCAGGTCAAAGTAAAGAGCAGACAAGGGTTTAGCCAATGAATCTTGGGCCAGCAGTTCCTCAATAGGGTCCATAGTGATTCATGGTGAGACAGGGAACTAAGCTCGCACCCCATGTCTCAGCTGGACGTAATGAAAAAGCATCCAGCCTGGGCCATATAAATTTGGCCCTGAGTTCTGCAAAAGAAAGAAGCGTACTTGACCTGAAAATGTCCTGCAGAGTCCTAACCCCAAGTCCAGCCCAAAGCTGAGGATCAGGGATGGAACGGAGATGCGGAAAGTTTGGGTTGCCCCACAATGGGTTAAAGGGAGGCCATCTGTTGCGTTTCTCTGACTTTTTTCTGGAACAACAGCACTACAACAGAACAGGATTGGGGATGAGCTCCAGATTCAGAACCAATGTCAGCTGTTTGGAGGATCAGCCAACAGCCAAACTAAATTGGCGTTCTAGTTGAATTAAATCTCTTGGCTTCCTGCTTAGTGCTCTCGGCTGGGTGGGAGCCACTGGCTGCCATCATCCTAACATCCATTGACCTATACTTGCCCAGGCCATTCAAATGTCAGCCAGGAAATCCCAACTCAAAGGGTGAATGTAAACAAATGGGCGGGGTTAACATAAACAAAGGCATAGCCCTCCCCTAAAAAAATCAAACCTGACCCTTCTGGTGATGATTTTGAGGAGGACCCCACAAGAAATGGCATAGGGTGAACAAAAAAGCTTAGAGTCCGTCCCAAAACCAATACCGGACCCTTTTCAAAGCATGCAGTCTGGCAGGCCAGGAAAGAGGTCAGGACAAGCATGCATCACTCCCCCACAAACTATACCAGGCCAAACATCTTTAACATGGGGGAGGGCACCTTGCAGGGAGAGACCCTATGGCAAAGCACCTTGTCCCTATGTTGACGAGGACATGGGCCTCCTTCCTACAACTCTGGCCCTGTGGTTGTTAAGGTGGGGGCTTATCGGATTCTGCTCCTATACTAATTCACAAAAAATGTAAACAATGAATAAAGACACTAAACACTTTCATAAAAAACAAAACAAAAAAAATTCAAAATGGTTCATGATGTAAATGCATCACCAATCACATCATCCAGGCGATGTCGATCATCAGTAATCACGATGAACAAAATCCACCAACTCAGCAAAATTAATAAAAAAAGCCCTCCGACCCATCCACCTGTCCAATCCTGATATTCACTCACTGTGATTGACAGCTCCTGGGCCCCACCCTCAGGGCCGTCTTTAACGTGGGGCAAAAGGGGCAGCTGCCCCAGGCCCAGTCATTGCTGTCAGGCCCAACGCAGCTTCCCCTTGAGCCCGCACTGCCCGCAAACATTTGATAGATGGATTTGGCTATCACTCAGGAGATGAGGGCAGAATAGAATGCTGGGGGCACTGGTGATTGGTTGGGTGTTATGTCTGCAGCATGTATGATGATTGGCCAGCTCAGTAATGTAAACCTTGTCCATAGAGACCACCTTGTCACAGTCACACCGACCCCTCCCCCTCACCATGTCCGACAAGCTACAGACCACCGGCCCGGCCCGCTGAAGCACTTCTTCCCCGGAGGGTTCGGCTGGGTGTGCCTGGTGATCACCTGACATCCTCTGGACACTATCAAGATGAGACCGCTGGGGGGGTATTCTAGGGTAGTTAGGGGTCCTGCGTAATGATGGGGTAGTTAGGGGGAGAGGTTTTGTGTAATGATGTGGGAGGATCCTGTGTAATAATAGGGGGTAGTATGGGGGGAAAGGGGTCTTGTGTAAGGATGGGGGTAGTATGAGGGATGGGGTCTTGTGTAATGATATGGGGTGGTATGGGGAATGGGTCCTGTGTATTGATGGGGGGGGGGGGGCCCAAGAAAATGGTTGCCCAGGGTCCAATCAATATTAAAGACGGCCATGCACACCACCAATGAATGTAAACAAAGGTGTGGGGTCTCCAGGATGATGTAATTGCCGAAAATGACCACATGGGACTTTTCTCTTGGCTGGTCAGTGGGCATCGTTCATCATGATCAACAAGGATCTGCATTGCTGGATGACAGGATTGATGATGGATTTACACAGCAGGACATATATATTTTTTTTTTTAGAGGACTTGTTAAAAAGTGTCAGTAATTTACTTACTATTTCCTTTTTTGTTACTTATTCACACGGGGGGGCAGAATTTAGAGCTCCCCCTCCTTCAGACCCCCACAACCATTGGTCCAGGGTTGTGGGGAAGAGGCCCCTTGTCCTCACCAGCATGCGGACCAGGTGTTTTCCGGGGTGTCCCCCCTCCCTGGTAAGGTACCCTCTCAATGTTGAGGGTATGTGGTATAGTTCGGGGGGGGGGGCAGGGTGCATGCATGCCCCCCCCCCCACTTTCCTTGCTTGCCAGCCTGCATGCTCAGATAAGGGTCTGGTATGTGTTTTTTGGGGGGGACCTCCTGCTATTTTTTGTGACATCTATACCAGTTCATAAATTAAAATAAGGGTCAGGTATAGATGAATGGAATACATCATACAAGTAAAACGAAGCACTTGGGAGCTGTTGACAATTTAAACAGCATTCTTTCCAAATGTCACGTCAGTGTTTTACCCTACCGTTGGGCTGAAATAGGCAAAAATGACACCGGGTTCTCAAGGATGATAACTGAAGGGCTCCAGAGTGTCTGTTTTGAACAGAGAAAATTGCCTTTTACGTTTAATTTGGGTTATTTTAACTCTTGGAATGGAGTTTTGAGTCTGGAGACTTCCAAGAGCTTTGGTAAGGAAGAAGCCTCTAACCCGGTGTCCATGTTTTACTGGAGACAGTAATCAGGCTGTGTGGACATCTGTGCACGGCCTTTATAATCCAGGATCTGGCCATAGTTCAGAGACAGGAGGCCCCCGGCCCAGGTCAGGCCAATATTGTAGGATGAGCCCAATGAGTGCAGCAGGGAGCTGAGAGAGGTACAGAGGTGTACAGTAGGTGGGCACAAGTGTAATGGTCGGAGGGACCAGCAAGAGGTCTGAGTTTACCGCCTGGCACTGCAGGAGCAAGCCAGGAGGGTAGTGCCATTTTCATTTGTATGTGGAGTGATGGTGTGAAAACCATTTGTTTTATGGAACTTTGACATTTCTTGTAAATAAAGGGGCCCCAAAACAGGACTACCTGGCTGGAGAGAATTGGGAAGCATTATAGCTGATCTGAACTCCATGCATATGAACAGGGTTGGTGATAAGGCAGTACAGCTGGCCCTCCCGTACCGGGTCCAGGCCCCATCAATTCAAAAGGGGGGCACCTGCTGAGCAGGAGAGCTGGCTGTATGGAGCAGGAGAGCTGCCATATGACCAGGGCTGCTGATAAGACAGCACAGCTGGCCCTTCTGTACCGGGTCCAGGCCCCATCAATTCAAAAGGGGGGCCCGGGCACCTGCTGAGCAGGAGAGCTGGCTGAACTGCCTAATTTGCTGACACTGATCCTCTTGTGGCTCCCCCTTTAGCGCTGCCGGCTTCTCCTCCTCTCCTTCCCTCCAGCTGCACCGAAGGGGATCAGTTTTAAGTAAATGGACCCTCACCCCCCTTCCACTACTCTAATGATCCCCACCCTCCTGCTGTCTGCGCCCCCCCCCCCCCCCTGTACCCTTTCCCTAGCAGCTTCCTTCCTCTCCTCTCCCTGCTGAGGGCACACAGGGGGGTCATTTCAGGATGGAGGACGGGGGGAGGGTAAACATGTCCTATTTATTAGCCCCTTCCTTTCCTGAAAGAACACAGTGAGTGATTGGTAACAAGTAAACTTCAGATTGTGAATAAACAGGAAGCCTCTAAATGCTTTGTGTTCATTCATCTTCTGTACATCTGAGGATCATTCCAAAAGTGAAACATCAACACCAGTGCCGGGACATCTACAGCCCGGGGGAAACATGCCAAATCACCCCCCTCCCAAGATGTATTTGTATTATTTGTCAGCAACCCCCCCCCTCCTCCCAGTACAAATCTGTCCCCCCTGCTGTAATCCCCCCTCCCAGTACAAATCTCCCCAGCCGCCCATCACTCCCAGCGCAAATCCTCCCCAATCATCCCTACTAGCACAAATTTACCCCCCCCCCAAAAAAAACTATTACCCTTCTTGCACACCCCCCCCCAATTCCCCCCTCCTAGCACAAATCCTCTTCCCTACCACCCCTTCCCAATGCAAATCCCTCTAAATCACCACTCCTAGCACCCCCCCCCCTCAAATTTCCACTCTGAAGACAGTTCCTATTCCCTGCCACCCCCAAAATCCCCCCTTCCAACACCCCTCCACCCCAACCTCCTTGAGGCACCAACCCCCCCAACCTCACATGGCATCACATGGCCCAGGGCTGCTGCCCCTCTTGCCCACCCCTTGTCCTGGCCCTGATCACCAAAGCCCCCCCCCCCTCCAACGGGGCAGTTAAAAAAATACAATTCCAAAAAATAAGTGAAAAAAAATGAAGGGCTTGTTCACTCTGAAGAGCTGTCAGCATTTGAATTACTAATCAGATAACATTTGACAGATGGTGGGGGTGGGGCTCTTTCAGGTAGGTTGTACAGGGGCCCTTGATTTTTAACAGCAGCCCCGACCAGTGCCCCTTCATATGGCAGTCAGTGTTGGTGTAGTACGATCTCAGGCTGATCGAAGCCGTCCTTTGTTGCCCTTTGAGCATTAAATTAAATTGCTCCTTCTTACCGGAATTTTTTATTTTCTTTAATTTATTTTATCCAATGGTAGTTGTCCCCTCCCCCCCAGTGCAATTCCTAGCCCCCCCCCCCCACATCATTTGTTTTGGCCAAATATTTGGCTTCCAAATTTCATGGGGATCATATTTGGCACCTGAACTTCAGCAATCTTTGGTGACCCCGTCCCAAACTAAAACCAGGTAAGTTCTGCTCATCACTCAACAGAATGGGCTTCAATGAGATGGAACTTGTTCTAAACCCGACAACAAAGTGTTACTGTGATGTCACACCTGAGATTTATCAGGAAGGGACACAATTATTATTATAAGAGAAGTGTGAGGAGGATGTTCTCTCCCCTGGAGGAAGTTCTCTCCCCCCCGGAGGGGGCTCCATCATGAGATGAGCAGAATCTGCTTTATATAAATGATGATCTTCACTCTGAATCCATTCCAACACCCGTCCTCTTCTCTGCCTCGTCCCTTACACCGGCTCCTGGTAAGAGACAACCTGGACCCCTCCATCAACCAATCAAAACAATGGTAGTTGTCCCCCCCCAGTGCAATTCCTAGCCCCCCACATCATTTGTTTTGGCCAAATATTTGGCTTCCAAATTTCATGGGGATCATATTTGGCACCTGAACTTCAGCAATCTTTGGTGACCCCGTCCCAAACTAAATCCAGGTAAGTTCTGCTCATCACTCAACAGAATGGGCTTCAATGAGATGGAACTTGTTCTAAACCCGACAACAAAGTGTTACTGTGATGTCACACCTGAGATTTATGGGGAAGGGACACAATTATTATTAGAAGAGAAGTGTGAGGAGGACGTTCTCTCCCCTGGAGGAAGTTCTCTCTCCCCCCGGGGGGCGCTCCATCATGAGATGAGCAGAATCTGCTTTATATAAATGATGGTCTTCATTCTGAATCCTTTCCTAACACCCGTCCTCTTCTCTGCCTCGTCCCTCACACCGGCTCCTGGTAAGAGACAACCTGGACCCCTCCATCAACCAATCAGAACTTGCCTCTGCCCTGATGACATTACGGCCAGATTTCATGGCTTCTCCATGTAGCCCTCCTCCAACGCACAATCATTGCAGCTTCCCGCAAAACGTAACGCAACGTATGACTGCCCAACGTGGTGAGATCCAAGGTCAATGTGCTCCGTCTGTTGGGGGTAACTCATTAAAACGAATGGAATGCCCCAAAATGGTGGACCGCATGATGGACCGCATGGTGGACCGCATGATGGACCGCATGATGGACTGCCCGGTTGTAGAGGGACCTTTATAGGTTACACAGTTTTGGTAAAATCTCTACACTTTATTTATAAAGTTTAAACTCTTCCCCACCATACAAAACAAATGTTGTCTGATCAATGGAGGAGAACATGGAGAGGACAACACACTATACGAGATAGATGATTCCCAGATCCCAAATTAAATATGTAACCCGTTACAGGCACCGGATGTACTACACACATCCCAATAAATCCACAAATGTACACTGGGGGGGGGGGGGGGGGGTAGTACATCCGGTGCCTGGAAAAAATATTCATACCCCATTTCCCACATTTTGTTACAATCCAAAACGTAAATGTATTTTATTTGGATTTTATGTGATAGACCAACACAAAGTGTCACATAATTGTGAAGTGGAAGGAAAATGATAGATGATACAAATAAATATGTGAAAAGTGTGGGGGGAGGGGCATTTGTATGGTGCCCCCCGGAGTCAATACTTTGTAGAACCCCCTTTCTCTACAAGTCTTTTTGGGGATGTCTCTACCAGCTTTGCACATCTAGAGAGGACATTTCTGCCCATTCTTCTTTGTAAAATATCTCAAGCTCTGTCAGATTGGATGGAGAGCGTCTGTGAACAGCAATTTTCAAGTCTTGCCACAGATTCTCAATGTGATTTAGGTCTGGACTGTGACTGGGCCATTCTAACACATGAATATGCTTTGATCTAAACCATTCCATTGTAGCTCTGGCTGGATGTTTCGGGTCGTTGTCCTGCTGGAAGGTGAACCTCCGCCCCAGTCTCAAGTCTTTTGTAGACTCTAACAGGTTTTCTTCTAAGATTGTCCTGTATTTGTCTCCATCCATCTTCCCATCAACTCTGACCAGCTTCCCTGTCCCTGCTGAAGAAAACCATCCCCACCACATGATGCTGCCACCACCATGTTTCACAGTGGGGATGGTGTGTTCAGGGTGATGTGCAGTGTTAGTTTTCCCCCCACACATAGCGTTTTGCTTTTAGGCCATAAAGTTGAATTTTGGTCTCCTCTGACCAGATCACCTTCTTCCACATGTTTGCTGTGTCCTCCACATGGCTTCTCACAAACTACAAACAGGACTTCTTATGACTTTCTTTCACCAATGTCTTTCTTCTTGTCACTCTTCCATAAAGGGCAGATTTGTGGAGAACACGACTAATAGTTGTCCTGTGGACAGATTCTCCCACCTGAGCTGTGGATCTCTGCAGCTCCTCCAGAGTTACCATGGACCTCTTGGCTCTTCTCTGATGAATGCTCTCCTTGCCCGGCCGGTCAGTTTAGGTGGACGGCCATGTCTTGGTAGGTTTGCAGTTGTGCCATACTCTTTCCATTTTCCGATGATGGATTGAACAGAGCTCCGTGAGATGTTCAAAACTTGGGAGATTTTTTTATAACCTAACCCTGCTTTATACTTCTCCACAACTTTATCCCTGACCTGTCTGGTGTGTTCCTTGGCCTTCATGATGCTGTTTGTTCACTAAGGTTCTCTAACAAACCTCTGAGGGCTTCACAGAACAGCTGTATTTATACTGAGATGAAATGACACACAGGTGGACTCTATTTACTAATTAGGTGACTTCTGAAGGCAATTGGTTCCTCTAGATTTTAGTTATCAGAGTAAAGGGGGCTGAATACAAATGCCCCCCTCCTCCACACTTTTCACATATTTATTTGTATCATTTATCATTTTCCTTCCACTTCACAATTATGTGACACTTTGTGTTGGTCCATCACATAAAATCCCAATAAAATACATTTATGTTTTGGGTTGTAACATGACAACATGTGGGAAATTTCAAAGGGTATGAATACTTTTTAAAGGCACTGTATGTCTCTTCTCTGACAGGAGATAGAGAGATACAAAGTAACATTGTTTATAAACATTGATCAGACGGGAGATAGAGAGATACAAAGTAACATTGTTTATAAACATTGATCAGACTGAGCTTTTAGTGTTCTGTTATTTTCTCTGTTGGGAAATGTGCTCAAACTTTTATTGTTGGATTTTCTTCTGGCTATTTTTCTTTTAGGATGACATGTTAGGGAACATTCACCCCATGAAAACTAACAAATGGAACCTGACATTACACCTACACTATATTTCCAAAAGTATTGGGACACCTGCCTTTACACACACATGAACTTTAATGGCCCCCCAGTCTTAGTCCGTAGGGTTCAATATTGAGTTGGCTCCGCCCTTTGCAACTATAACAGCTTCACTTCTTCTGGGAAGGCCGTCCACAAGGTTTAGGAGGGTGTTTATGGGAATGGTTGACCATTCTTCCAGAAGAACATTTGTGAGGTCAGGCGCTATGTTGGACGAGAAGGCCTGGCTCGCAGTGGCTCTAATTCATCCCAAAGGCGTTCTATTGGGTTGAGGTCAGGACTCTGTGCAGGCCAGTCAAGTTCCTCCACCCCAAACTCGCTCATCCATGTCTTTATGGACCTTGCTCTGTGCACTGGTCCAAACCATTTGGTGGAGGGGGGATTATGGTGTGGGGGTGTTTTTTGCAGGGGTTGGTCTTGGCCCCTTAGTTCCAGTGAAGGGAACTCTTAAGGCGTCAGCATACCAAGACACAGAAGGAAAGGGTAGATTATTATTCTCCAGCCAGGACATGAGGTGGGCTCTGACCTACTTAGAACACATTGTGAGTAATGTCCATACAGGAGAGGAGCCGGCACCACTGTGCAAGACTGAAGGGAAGGCCGGGGGGAGGATTGAAAACATGCTCAGACGTTCTAACCCTACACGACCCAACTATTTATTTGTCCTTGTTGGATAGGCCTCCCCTTTACCTTCTGTCCTAGCAAGAAATCAGGGAATCTCCACCAAAACAAAAGATTCCCCACAAAATATAAAGAGATGTATTAGAGCAGGGGGTCCCCAAACCCCCAGGCTGTGAACCAGTGCCAGTCTGTGGACTACTGGGGGGGGTTGAGGTGGTGTGGAGCACACATCCTGAACTGCCACCCTTTCCCACCACCAGAGGGAGCCCGCTCCACTTGTCCCTTCCTTCCTTCCTTCGCTGTAGTAGGGATGAGCCAAACACCCCCCCCCCCCCCCCCCGTTCAGTTTGCACCAGAACATGCAAAAAATTCGGCAGAATACGCAAAAACCGTTAAAGTCTATGGGACACGAACATGAAAAATCAAAAGTGCTAATTTTAAAGGCTTATATGCAAGTTATTGTCCTAAAAAGGGTTTGGGGACACGGGTCCTGCCCCAGGGGACATGGATCAATGCAAAAAAAAGCTAAGCGTCTCTCTCCCAGATGGGCTCTTTTCTTGTCAAGTTTCAACTACATTGTCTCATTCTTACCCGGTACTAAGAATGTAAGGTCTGACACTTTGTCACGACAATTTTCCTCCACTTCCAAGTTGGAGTCGGTTCCGGTTCCTGTGATTCCTCCATATTGTATTCTGGCTACGGTTCGCACTAGTCTTACTTCTCCTTTGGGTGACAAAATTCTTGCTGCTCAGGTCCATGCTCCTCCTGAGAAACCTTGTGACCGCTGCTTTGTACTAGAGAGTCTCTGTACTGCCATGCTCCAGACCTACCATTCTACCAAGGCTGCTGGCCAACCTGGGAAGGATCAACTCTTTTGGGTCCCTTTCCCGACGCTAAAACCCATGCCACACATGATGCTAATGCCCAAACGTTTACTTGCCTGGCTCTGTGGTCAGCCTTCCCATTTGTTTCCTGGAAATATCATTCCTCTCACCTGGCTGTTTTGGCTTTTCCACAGCATGAGCTAACACATCTACAGACTCTGGTCAGACTCGTTTGTCAAGGTCACAGGGATCTCCAAACTACGGCCCTCCAGCTGTTGCGGAACTACATGTCTCATGAAGTATTGTAAAACTCTGACATTCACAGACATGACTGGACATGATGGGAAATGTAGCTCCTGAACAACTGGAGGGCAATAGTTTGGAGACCCTTGGTCTAAGACAGTCAATTTATGCCCTAATCAAAGTTGACTGCCCTCGCCCCCCCCTCCCCTATAGTCTGTGAAGGCGCTGTCTTCTGCTCGGCCAGTCCTTGATTCCACGGAGGTTGGGAACCACTGAACTAGAGGACAGATCAAGCCCTGCTACATTCCAAATAAATACATAAATAAATAAATATTTAGAATAGTTTCTCTTAAATAACTACATGTTGTAAAATTATTTCAACTTTTGATGTTTTTCTCAATCGAAGGCAACTCAAGTAGATTGGCAACTTGGAAAATAAAATTGAAAAATGCCAAATTCCACAGATTATCACCCTGATTATTTCCTTCTGGAGGGAATTCCTGGCCTCGAGGACTCACATCTCCTGATCTCCATCCCCTTCTGCATCATGTATGTTCTGTCACTTCTGGGAAACACCACCTTGGTCTTGGTCATCTCAGCCAATGAGAATCTCCACCAGCCCATGTATATCTTCCTCATGATGTTGGCAGTCAGCGATGTCCTCTTGAGCTCCACCACCGTACCCAAGACCCTCAGCATCTTCTGGTTTGGTAACCATGAGATCTCTTTTATTGGATGTCTCACCGAAGTGTTCTTCATCCATTTCATTTATTGTACAGAATCTGCCATACTGCTCTCCATGGCCTATGACCGTTACTGCGCCATCTGTCACCCTTTAATGTACACTACCACTCTCACCAGCTCCTTCATACAGAAGACAGCCATGGTGGCTCTTTTGAGAAGTTTCTGCATAGTTACACCATTCGTTTTTCTTCTCAAAAGATTACCGTTCCAACAAAGCAACGTTATAGGGCACACCTACTGTGAGCACATGTCTGTGGCTAGATTGGCGACTTCTAGCATAATGGTGAATGTAGTGTATGGACTGGTTGTAGCTACCTGCTCCATTGGTGTGGACATAGTCCTTATTATAATTTCCTACGCTGCTATTATTTTGGCGGTTCTGAGGCTCTCATCCTCAGAGGCTCGTTTCAAAGCCTTCAATACATGCGTGTGCCACACCTGTGTCATCGTTCTCTTCTACATACCGGCATTTTTTAGCTTCATAGCTCACAGAGTTGGCCACAAACACATCTCCCAACAGTTCCACATCATCTTCGCCAACCTCTATGTCCTTGTCCCACCGATGATGAACCCGATCATCTATGGTGTAAAAACCGGAGAGATTCGCCAGAGGGCCTCGGCCATGCTTTGGAGATTGACATCCGTTGTCTTTGGGGGAAAATGTTTTTAAGTTTTTATAGGCCCAATGCTTTATTGTGTGTGTGTTTATGCTTTCAGTGAGAGGTAAGAAATGGAAAAAGACACCACTTCTTAATCATGAACAATTGATCAAGATTTGATACCCTTCAGGAGAGTTTATTTTTGTGAGACTTTGATGGGATTCATCTGTGGAGACCCTTGGTCTATTTTTGAAGGTTCATGATGAGCTCCCTGGGGGGACGTGTCAATGACATAGCTCAGAGAGTTGGCCACAAACACATCTCTCAACAGTTCCACATCATCTTCACCAACCTCTATGTCCTTGTCCCACCAATGATGAACCCGATCATCTATGGCATAAAAACAAGAGAGATTCCCCAGAGGGCCTCGGCCATGCTTTGGAGAGCGACATCCGTTGTCTTTGGGGGAAAATGTTTTTAAGGTTATATAGGTCACATGATTTATTGTGGGTGTTTTATGCTGTCGGTGAGAGACAAGAAACAAAAGGAAAAAGTGACTGCCTCTCAATCATTGAATAAAAGTGCAGCGCTAATGTGCAATGTTAAAAATTAAACTGAAATAAGTGAAAACAATGTTTATGAAAAAATCTTAAAAGTACAAGACATGAAACAACAGTGCAAGACAACGTTTTACAAATAAGTGGACGTGATATCCACAAAAAAAGAAAATCAAACATATAAATGAATCAGAATCCATAGATGAAATGGTCATGACATCATTGTGACTTGTAAAAGGAAGATATCAAGAAGTTGTGAAATCCACCACCAATTATGTGAAGGCTTACCGGAAGGCTTGGACCTCCTGGAAGGCTTGGACTCAGACAGGCGTGTGCCTAATGAGTCCAGCGAGCTTTATGGTGTAACCCACCAAGAAGTACGGGGTATCCATATAAACGATCTCTGGCTGGAAGTCAGATGTCCAATTGGTCTTTCCAAAGTTTCTCCAGATTGGTTATCACAACCACTTATTTGCAGTGGCGGCCCGTCCATAGGGGGTGCATGGGCGCCGCCCTCCCTCCAGGCAGTACCAAAAAAAAAGTCAAAAAAAAAAAAAAAAATTTTAATACCGGCCCCTTAAAAAAACAAAACAAAACAATAAAAGGTCCTTTAGTGCACTGTGTGCGGACGCCGGACACAGTGCGGACGCCGGACACATTGCACTAAGGGGAAGCGCCACGTCTATGCAATCACGAGATTGCAGATGTGGCGCTGCATTTGCGGGCATTGAGCCCGCCTTGCGGCACTTTCCTAAGCGCCGATTAGCTTCCACCCGGCGATCGTAGTATATGTTACTACGGCCGGGCAGTTTGATTGACATCTCAGTTTGATGTCACTTCCTGTTCTCATTCTCCCATTGCGCCCGGGAGAAAGGAAACAGGAAGTATGAAGAAGACACCGCTGGAGAGGACAACGGCAAGGTAAGTAGTACACTACCGCTATGCTCCCGTGGAGAACAGGGGGGGCTGCACAGGCTGAATTGGGGGACACATGCAAGGCTGCATTATGGGACACAGGCAAGGCTGCATTGGGGGACACATGCAAGGCTGAATTGGGGGACACAGGCAAGGCTGCATTATGGGACACAGGCAAGGCTGCATTGGGGGACACATGCAAGGCTGCATTGGGGGACACAGGCAAGGCTGCATTGGGGGACACAGGCAAGGCTGCATTGGGGGACACATGCAAGGCTGCATTGGGGGACACAGGCAAGGCTACATTGGGGACACAGGCAAGGCTACATTGGGGACACAGGCAAGGCTACATTGGGGGACACATGCAAGGCTGCATTGGGGGACACAGGCAAGGCTGCATTTGGTGGACACAGGCTGCATTGGGGGACACATGCAAGGCTGCATTGGGGGACACAGGCAAGGCTACATTGGGGGACACAGGCAAGGCTACATTGGGGGACACAGGCAAGGCTGCATTGGGGACACATGCAAGGCTGCATTGGGGACACAGGCAAGGCTGCATTGGGGACACAGGCAAGGCTGCATTGTGGGACACAGGCAATGCTGCATTGGGGGACACAGGCAAGGCTGCATTTGGTGGACACAGGCTGCATTGGGGGACACATGCAAGGCTGCATTGGGGACACATGCAAGGCTGCATAGGGGACACAGGAAAGGCTGCATTGGGGACACAGGCAAGGCTGCATTGTGGGACACAGACAATGCTGCATTGGGGACACAGGCAAGGCTGCATTTGGTGGACACAGGCTGCATTTGGTGGACACAGGCTGCATTGGGGGACACATGCAAGGCTGCATTGGGGGACACAGGCAAGGCTACATTGGGGGACACAGGCAAGGCTGCATTGAGGGACACAGGCAAGGCTGCATTGGGGACACAGACAATTCTGCATTGGGGACACAGGCAAGGCTGCATTTGGTGGACACAGGCTGCATTTGGTGGACACAGGCTGCATTGGGGGACACATGCAAGGCTGCATTGGGGGACACAGGCAAGGCTACATTGGGGGACACAGGCAAGGCTGCATTGAGGGACACAGGCAAGGCTGCATTGGGGACACAGGCAAGGCTGCATTGGGGGACACATGCAAGGCTGCATTGGGGACACAGGCAAGGCTGCATTGAGGGACACAGGCAAGGCTGCATTGGGGGACACAGGCTGCATTTGGTGGACACAGGCTGCATTGGGGGACACATGCAAGGCTGCATTGGGGGACACAGGCAAGGCTACATTGGGGGACACAGGCAAGGCTGCATTGGGGGACACAGGCTGCATTGGGGGACACATGCAAGGCTGCATTGGGGACACATGCAAGGCTGCATAGGGGACACAGGAAAGGCTACATTGGGGGACACATGCAAGGCTGCATTGGGGGACACAGGCAAGGCTGCATTTGGTGGACACAGGCTGCATTTGGGGACACAGGCAAGGCTGCATTGGGGGACACAGGCAAGGCTGCATTGGGGACACAGGCAAGGCTGCATTGAGGGACACAGGCAAGGCTGCATTGGGGACACAGGCAAGGCTGCATTGGGGACACAGGCAAGGCTGCATTGTAGGACACAGGCAATGCTGCATTGGGGGACACAGGCAAGGCTGCATTTGGTGGACACAGGCTGCATTTGGTGGACACAGGCTGCATTGGGGGACACAGGCAAGGCTGCATTGGGGGACACATGCAAGGCTGCATTGGGGGACACATGCAAGGCTGCATTGGGGACACAGGCAAGGCTGCATTGAGGGACACAGGCAAGGCTGCATTGGGGACACAGGCAAGGCTGCATTGGGGACACAGGCAAGGCTGCATTGTAGGACACAGGCAATGCTGCATTGGGGGACACAGGCAAGGCTGCATTTGGTGGACACAGGCTGCATTTGGTGGACACAGGCTGCATTGGGGGACACAGGCAAGGCTGCATTGGGGGACACATGCAAGGCTGCATTGGGGGACACATGCAAGGCTGCATTGGGGACACAGGCAAGGCTGCATTGAGGGACACAGGCAAGGCTGCATTGGGGACACAGGCAAGGCTGCATTGGGGACACAGGCAAGGCTGCATTGGGGGACACAGGCAATGCTGCATTGGGGGACACAGGCAAGGCTGCATTGGGGGACAAAGGCAAGGCTGCATTGGGGGACACAGGCAAGGCTGCATTGGGGACACAGGCAAGGCTGCATTGGGGGACACAAGCAAGGCTGCATTGGGGACACAGGCAAGGCTGCATTGGGGGACACAGGCAAGGCTGCATTTGGTGGACACAGGCTGCATTTGGTGGAGACAGGCTGCATTGGGGGATACATGCAAGGCTGCATTGGGGGACACAGGCAAGGCTGCATTGGGGGACACAGGCAGGGCTGCATTGGGGGACACATGCAAGGCTGCATTGGGGACTCAGGCAAGGCTGCATTGAGGGACACAGGCAAGGCTGCATTCGGGGACACATGCAAGGCTGCATTTGGTGGACACAGGCTGCATTTGGTGGAGACAGGCTGCATTGGGGGATACATGCAAGGCTGCATTGGGGACACAGGCAAGGCTGCATTGTGGGACACAGGCAAGGCTGCATTGGGGGACACAGGCAAGGCTGCATTTGGTGGACACAGGCTGCATTTGGTGGACACAGGCTGCATTGGGGGATACATGCAAGGCTGCATTGGGGGACACAGGCAAGGCTGCATTGGGGGACACAGGCAGGGCTGCATTGGGGGACACATGCAAGGCTGCATTGGGGACTCAGGCAAGGCTGCATTGAGGGACACAGGCAAGGCTGCATTCGGGGACACAGGCAAGGCTGCATTGGTGACACAGGCAAGGCTGCATTGTGGGACACAGGCAATGCTGCATTGGGGGACACAGGCAAGGCTGCATTTGGTGGACACAGGCTGCATTGGGGGACACATGAAAGGCTGCATTGGGGGACACATGAAAGGCTGCATTGGGGACACATGCAAGGCTGCATTGGGGGACACATGCAAGGCTGCATTGAGGGACACAGGCAAGGCTGCATTGGGGACACATGCAAGGCTGCATTGGGGACACAGGCAATGCTGCATTGGGGACACAGGCAAGGCTGCATTGTGGGACACAGGCAATGCTGCATTGGGGGACACAGGCAAGGCTGCATTTGGTGGACACAGGCTGCATTGGGGGACACATGCAAGGCTGCATTGGGGACACATGCAAGGCTGCATAGGGGACACAGGAAAGGCTACATTGGGGGACACATGCAAGGCTGCATTGGGGGACACAGGCAAGGCTGCATTTGGTGGACACAGGCTGCATTTGGTGGACACAGGCTGCATTTGGGGACACAGGCAAGGCTGCATTGGGGGACACAGGCAAGGCTGCATTGGGGACACAGGCAAGGCTGCATTGGGGACACAGACAAGGCTGCATTGGGGACACAGGCAAGGCTGCATTGTAGGACACAGGCAATGCTGCATTGGGGGACACAGGCAAGGCTGCATTGAGGGACACAGGCAAGGCTGCATTGGGGGACACAGGCAAGGCTGCATTATGGGACACATGCAAGGCTGCATTGGGGACACATGCAAGGCTGCATTGGGGGACACATGCAAGGCTGCATTGGGGACACAGGCAAGGCTGCATTGGGGACACAGGCAAGGCTGCATTGAGGGACACAGGCAAGGCTGCATTGGGGGACACAGGCTGCATTTGGTGGACACAGGCTGCATTGGGGGACACAGGCAAGGCCGCATTGGGGGACACATGCAAGGCTGCATTGGGGACACAGGCAAGGCTGCATTGAGGGACACAGGCAAGGCTGCATTGGGGACACAGGCAAGGCTGCATTGAGGGACACAGGCAAGGCTGCATTGGGGGACACAGGCAAGGCTGCATTTGGTGGACACAGGCTGCATTGGGGGACACATGCAAGGCTGCATTGGGGGACACAGGCAAGGCTACATTGGGGGACACAGGCAAGGCTGCATTGGGGGACACAGGCAAGGCTGCATTGGGGAACACATGCAAGGCTGCATTGGGGACACAGGCAAGGCTGCATTGAGGGACACAGGCAAGGCTGCATTGGGGACACATGCAAGGCTGCATTGGGGACACAGGCAAGGCTGCATTGGGGACACAGGCAAGGCTGCATTGTGGGACACAGGCAATGCTGCATTGGGGGACACAGGCAAGGCTGCATTTGGTGGACACAGGCTGCATTTGGGGACACAGGCTGCATTGGGGGATACAGGCAAGGCTGCATTGGGGGACACAGGCAAGGCTGCATTGGGGGACACAGGCAAGGCTGCATTGGGGGACACAGGCAAGGCTGCATTGGGGGCACATGCAAGGCTGCATTAGGGACACAGGCAAGGCTGCATTGGGGGACACATGCAAGGCTGCATTGGGGACACAGGCAAGGCTGCATTGTGGGACACAGGCAATGCTGCATTGAGGGACACAGGCAAGGCTGCATTTGGTGGACACAGGCTGCATTTGGTGGACACCGGCTGCATTGGGGGACACATGAAAGGCTGCATTGGGGACACAGGCAAGGCTGCATTGAGGGACACAGGCAAGGCTGCATTGGGGACACAGGCAAGGCTGCATTGTAGGACACAGGCAATGCTGCATTGGGGGACACAGGCAAGGCTGCATTTGGTGGACACAGGCTGCATTTGGTGGACACAGGCTGCATTGGGGGACACAGGCAAGGCTGCATTGGGGGACACATGCAAGGCTGCATTGGGGACACAGGCAAGGTTGCATTGTAGGACACAGGAAAGGCTGCATTGGGGACACAGGCAAGGCTGCATTGAGGGACACAGGCAAGGCTGCATTGGGGGACACAGGCAAGGCTGCATTATGGGACACATGCAAGGCTGCATTGGGGACACATGCAAGGCTGCATTGGGGGACACATGCAAGGCTGCATTGGGGACACAGGCAAGGCTGCATTGTGGGACACAGACAATGCTGCATTGGGGACACAGGCAAGGCTGCATTTGGTGGACACAGGCTGCATTTGGTGGACACAGGCTGCATTGGGGGACACATGCAAGGCTGCATTGGGGGACACAGGCAAGGCTACATTGGGGGACACAGGCAAGGCTGCATTGAGAGACACAGGCAAGGCTGCATTGGGGACACAGACAATTCTGCATTGGGGACACAGGCAAGGCTGCATTTGGTGGACACAGGCTGCATTTGGTGGACACAGGCTGCATTGGGGGACACATGCAAGGCTGCATTGGGGGACACAGGCAAGGCTACATTGGGGGACACAGGCAAGGCTGCATTGAGGGACACAGGCAAGGCTGCATTGGGGACACAGGCAAGGCTGCATTGGGGGACACATGCAAGGCTGCATTGGGGACACAGGCAAGGCTGCATTGAGGGACACAGGCAAGGCTGCATTGGGGGACACAGGCTGCATTTGGTGGACACAGGCTGCATTGGGGGACACATGCAAGGCTGCATTGGGGGACACAGGCAAGGCTACATTGGGGGACACAGGCAAGGCTGCATTGGGGGACACAGGCAAGGCTGCATTGGGGACACAGGCAAGGCTGCATTAGGGGACACATGCAAGGCTGCATTGGGGGACACAGGCAAGGCTGCATTGGGGACACATGCAGGGCTGCATTGGGGACACAGGCAAGGCTGCATTGGAGGACACAGGCAAGGCTGCATTGGGGGACACAGGCTGCATTTGGTGGACACAGGCTGCATTGGGGGACACATGCAAGGCTGCATTGGGGGACACAGGCAAGGCTACATTGGGGGACACAGGCAAGGCTGCATTGGGGGACACAGGCAAGGCTGCATTGGGGGACACAGGCAAGGCTGCATTGGGGACACAGGCAAGGCTGCATTGAGGGACACAGGCAAGGCTGCATTGGGGGACACAGGCAAGGCTGCATTGAGCGACACAGGGAAGGCTGCATTGGGGGACACAGGTAAGACTGCATTGAGGGACACAGGCAAGGCTGCATTGGGGAACACAGGCAAGGTTGCATTGAGGGACACAGGCAAGGCTGCATTGGGGGACACAGGCTGCTTTTGGTGAGACACAGGCTGCTTTTGGTGAGACACAGACTGCATTTGGGGGACACAGGCTGCTTTTGGTGAGACACAGGCTGCATTTGGTGAGACACAGGCTGCATTTGGTAAGACACAGACTGCATTTGGTGGGACACAGGCTGCATTTGGTGGGACACAGGCTGCATTTTGTGGGACCCAGGCTGCATTTTGTGTGACACAGGCTGCATTTTATGGGACACAGGCTGCATGTAAGGACGGACTCCGCTGGGGACACCTGATGGCATCTGGTGGCAGGCGACGTGGCTAGTGACACACTCAGGGCTCCCACTGATTCTGCATTATGGTGAGTTGAATGATTTCATTTTATATTACAATGTCATAATAGAATTCATGCGCTTCAATTATCCTGACACCATAACAACCATGATGCCGGGATGATTGAAGTGCTAACACCAGGTGTTTGGAATATCTTTATCTGCTGATTGTAAAACTTTCTAGAATACACATATTTCTATTGTTGTGTAGGATCTGGGCCTGCTGTCCCTCCATCCCTCTCTCCCTCCATCCCTCATTCATCTCAGATGCTAACCACACCACCTTTTAGCCACACCCACTATTTTGCTGAAACCACTCCCATTTTCACCAAGTGGGAGGGGTCAAAAAGGAAGGGCGGGGTCTGGCGGCCCCCCATCCTAAAACTTCACTAGCCGCCACTGCTTATTTGTAAAAAGTTTTCTTGCACTGTTGTTTCATGTCTTGTACTTTTAAGGTGTTTTCACTTATTTTAGTTTAATTTTTACATTGCACATTAGCGCTGCACTTTTATTTCATTTTTCACGTTGTTGCAATTGTCCTTTTGCTGTGCTGGCTGCTGTTTATTATTTAAAGAGACAGCGCGGTAATTTTTTTTATATTTTACCTCTCAATCATTAAGAAAGATATATTACACGCATGAGAAGATTGATGAGATTCATCTAAGGAGACACAGATATGGAAACCTTGGTTGCATGTGGTGGCGTATCATGTGGGGTGGGGGCAGGGGCAGCCAGTGCTGTTGCCCTAGGTGCAATGTTTAGAATGGCACAGATAGGACCGGTGCCAGCATAAGGCAGCCCAGACAGCCACCTTAGGGTGTCAGCATGGGGAGGGGGAGGTGAAATACAAATCCACATTCACAACCTTTCTCTCAGCTGCCATTGAGAAAGCAGGGAGAATAAATCCAAGTATGCAGAGGAGGGCAGAGCGATGGGCGGATCCTGAGTGTGTGCACTAAGCAAAGCACCATTCTGTACGGGGAGGGGGGATCTCAGGTAGGGGGTGTCGGGGTGCTGGTATAGGAGGAGGTCAGGGGGTGTCGGGGTGCTGGTATAGGAGGAGGTCAGGGGGTGTCGGGGTGCTGGTATAGGAGGAGGTCAGGGGGTGTCGGGGTGCTGGTATAGGAGGAGGTCAGGGGGTGTCGGGGTGCTGGTATAGGAGGAGGTCAGGGGGTGTCGGGGTGCTGGTATAGGAGGAGGTAAGGGTTGTTGGGGTGCCGTTATAGGAGGGGAGGCTCTCTGCTGGTTGCCAGTGGAAATCCTGCTGGAGATATTCTACTACCTGTGCAGGACACAGCAAATCCTCATGTCCCTGGGGCTGCAGGACCAGTGATATGTGGGGGGATTGTGCATGTGATTGGAGTGGAGGGATCTGGTAGAGGAGTTTTGTGGGGTGATCTGGAGGTGTGATCAGAGTGGAGGGATCTGGGGGATCTGGAGTTGGGATCAAAGTGGAGGGATGGGGGATCTGTGGGTGTGATCATAGTGGAGGGATCTGGGGTGCAATCAGAGTGGAGGGATCTGGTAATGGATCTGGGGGTGTGATCAGAGTGGAGGATCTGGTAAGGGATCTGGGGGTGTGATAAGAGTGAAGGGGATCTGGGGTGTGATCAGAGTGGAGGATCTGGTAAGGGATCTGGGGTGTGATAAGAGTGAAGGGGATCTGGGGTGTGATCAGAGTGGAGGATCTGGTAAGAGATCTGGGGGTGTGATCAGAGTGAAAAGAATCTGGAAAGGGATCTGGGGGTGTGATCTGAGTGGAGGATCTGGTAAGGGATCTGGGGGTGTGATCTGAGTGGAGGATCTGGTAAGGGATCTGTTGGTGTGATCTGAGTGGAGGATCTGGTAAGGGATCTGTTGGTGTGATCTGAGTGGAGGATCTGGTAAGGGATCTGTTGGTGTGATCTGAGTGGAGGATCTGGTAAGGGATCTGTTGGTGTGATCTGAGTGGAGGATCTGGTAAGGTATCTGATGGTGTGATCTGAGTGGAAAGAATCTGGAAAGGGATCTGGGGTGTGATCAGAGTGGAGGGATGGAGGGGGGGTGTATCTGAGCATGTGATCAGAGTGGAGGGATCTGGTAAGAGATCTGGGGGTGGGTTCAGGGGATCTGGGGTGTGATCAGAGTGGAGTATCTGGTAAGGGATCTGGGGTGTGATAAGAGTGAAGAGAATCTGGGGGTGTGATCAGAGTGGAGGATCTGGAAAGGGATCTGGGGGTGTGATAAGAGTGAAGGGGATCCGGGGGGGGTGTTATCTGAGTGGAGGATCTGGTAAGAGATCTGGGGGTGTGATCAGAGTGGAAAGAATCTGGAAAAGGATCTGGGGGTGTGATCAGAGTGGAGGATCTGGTAAGGGATATGGGGGTGTGATCTGAGTGGAGGATCTGGAAAGGGAATATGGGGGTGTGATCAGAGTGGAGGATCTGGTAAGGGATCTGAGGGTGTGATCTGAGTGGAGGATCTGGTAAGGGATCTGGGGGTGTGATCTGAGTGGAGGATCTGGTAAGGGATCTGGGGGTGTGATCTGAGTGCAGGATCTGGTAAGGGAATATGGGGGTGTGATCAGAGTGGAGGATCTGGTAAGGGATCTGGGGGTGTGATCAGAGTGAAGGGATCTGGGGTGTGATCAGAGTGGAACGATGGAGGAGGGGTATCTAAGGGTGTGATCTGAGTGGAGGGATCTGGTAAGAGATCTGGGGGTATGATAAGAGTGAAGGGGATCTGGGGTGTGATCAGAGTGGAGGGATCAGGGGGATCTTGAGTTGTGATCATAGTAGAGAGTTGGGGGGCATCTGGGGGTGTGATCATAGTGGAGTATCTGGTGGGGGATCTGGGGGTGTAATCAGATTGGAGGGATGGGGGGTATATGGGGGTGTGATAAGAGTGGAGGATCTGGTGAGGGATCTGGGGATGTGATAAGAATGGAAGGATTGGGGGGATCTTGGTGTTATCAGAGTGGATGATCTGGTGGGGGATCTCGGGATGTGATCGGATTGGAGGGATGGGGGGTATATGCGGGTGTGATCAGAGTGAAGGATCTGGTGGGGGATCTGGGGATGTGATCACAGTGGAGGATCTGGTGAGGGATCTGGGGATGTGATCAGAGTGGAAGGATTGGGGGGATCTTTGGTGTGATCAGAGTGGAGGATCTGGTGGGGGATCTGGGGGTATGATCAAAGTGGAGGGATCTAGGAGGGGGCTACAAGTCCACAGGTTAGGGGGCACAAATCACTTGCCTTGCCCCAAGTGTTGACAACCCACGCCAAGCCACTGGTTGCATGGTCTATTCTTGATTGCTCATGAGGCGCCCTCTGGGGGGACATGTCAGTGACGGGCTGGGATAGCAGGAAATGAGTAGAATGACAAAGTGTTGTTCTGCCTTGAAGAGGATCTCCAGCATTGGTCAGAGGAGGAAGTAGAGGACACTTTTACTGGAGCGTGGAATAATCGAGATTTTTTTTTTCATACAAGATGGGGAATAGAATGGAAAAAGTATGAAATTTTCCTGGAGTCCAACCCAACCATTATTGCTATCACTGCGCTACTTTACCTGGTAATTGCGCGGTCATGTGACACCGTACCCAAAGAACATTTATATCATTTTGTCACACAAATAGAGACTTATTTTGGTGGTATTTGATCACCGCCGCTTTTTATTTTTTTTTTATAAACAAAAGAAAAAAAAGACTACAAATTTTGAAAATAAAACAATATTTTCTATTTTCTGTTATAAAACATATCCAATACAATAAAAATTCTTTATACATTTTGGACAAATGTATTCTGCTATATGTCTTTGGTAAAAAAAATAAAAAATTCCAATAAATATTATATAATAGTATATTGATTGGTGTATGTGAAAGTTATAGAGTCTACAAACTATGGGATATATATCTGAAAATCAAAGTACAAATACTCCCAAAATGTCCCCTTTTTTGCAAATAAGACAGTCCAATGTATTTAGTAAGAGGCCACTTTTGTCACCAATTAGGAAACCCGCCTTGTGGGGTGGGGGGGGGTTTGCAAAGAAAAGGTGAAAAAAATAATAATTTTATGATGGAAAAGGCCTTTATGACACCCGGTGCACTCAACAACCCTAAATGTCATTAAGTTTGAGAGATTACATCTCCTCCATCTACCCTGTTTCCCCGAAAATAAGACCGTGATTGTCAGTGATGGCTGCAATATAAGCCCTACCCCCCAAATAAGCCCTAACCTGTTTCCCCAAAAATAAGCCTTACCCTGAAAATAAGACCTACAAGAACAATCACGCCAGGTCTTATTTTCGGGGAAACATGGTATCACCTTGAGATATTCTGAAAGCCGGAAGGGACCGGCTAGACTTTAATTACGGCAATTTTGTTATCCAGAGTCCTGATTTTCTGACGATTGAAGACCTTGACAATCTTCTGTCGGATCTGTTTGGTCTTTATGCTGTAGATGACCGGGTTGATCACTGGAGGAACTAGAAGGTACACATCGGCCATCAGGATGGGTAAAAGGTGGGAAGTGTTCTTCCCGAACCTATGGACTACCGAGAGTCCGATGAGCGGGATATAGAATAAGAGGACGGCACAAACATGGCAAACACAAGTGCTGAAGGCCTTGAGGCGAGCTGAGTTGGCTTTAATGTCCAGAACGGCTTTCAGAATCAGTATATAGGAGATGACGATAAACATGGAGTCCACCCCCTTGGTCATGAGCACGGCCACTAGACCGTAGATGCTGTTGACTGTGGTATCTGCTCCTGCCACCCTGATGACGTCTTGGTGGAGACAATATGAATGGGACAAGAGGTGACTCTTATTGAACGGAAACCGTCTGGTGAGGAACGGAATCGGGAAGACCACACAGAGACCCCGCAAAACAATCCCAAGTCCAATCTTGCCTATGAGTGGATTGGTTAAGATGGAGGAATACCTCAGAGGGTCCCATATGGCGATGAGTCTGTCTACTGCCATGACCACCAGGACTCCGGACTCCATGGCGGCAAACGTATGGAGGAAGTACATCTGAGTGAGGCAAGAGTCCAGATTGATCTGGTAATAGCCAAACCAGAAGATACCAAGGACGGTGGGCAGGGTTGTGAGGGACACTCCAATGTCGGTCATAGCCAGCATGGCCAATAATACGTACATGGGCTGGTGGAAGCTCTCTTCTGTCCTAATAATGACCAGGATGGTGCAATTACCCCACAAAGCCACAACATAGAGGAGACAGAGAGGAAAGGCAAGAAAGTTCTGATGATCTTCCAACTCTGGAATCCCACTCAGGATAAAGATCCTGGAGACATTAGAGGGAGCCGCCATTCACTCTACAGACATCTGAAATACACAAACATAATCATAATTAGATGTTTTGGCCCTTTTTTTTTTTTTTCATACCTTCCTGCCCCATTAATAACTGTTCTGTTTGAAGCACCGCTTTATAAATTGACATACCTCCTTTAGACCTCAGTCCATCCAGCCAGTATGATCACCTGCTGAATAAGCGCCCTCTACAGACAGCTTAACTCCCCGGTAAAACCCGGTAAAACCCGGCACTTTAATCCAACGTAGTGTTACTTGTTAGACTGCAACACGAGGGATGTTCACCAGTCAAATCAAAGTGTAAAGGGGCAATGATCTTCTATGCCGTGTGCCCGCTATGAAGTCTGGTACCTCACTGAGGGAACATGAGGAAAAATGGAAGGGTCTAGCTAAGGACTAAACCAACCATCCCCAACATGCGAGGAATCTGGATTGTACCATTTTACAGACATTAAATTACAAGTTGTAGTTACATTGGTTACCACTAGATGTCAGAACAAAGATATCATACATTACATAAAGAGTCCAAAGCAAAGTAATGGATACATAATAAGTGTTCCAGAACAATGACCACTCATCCCATGGATACATAATAATTGTTCTAGAACAATGACCACTCACCCCATGGACACACAATAAGTGTTCCAGAACAATGACCACTCATCCCATGGATACTCAATAAGTGTTCCAGAACAATGACCACTCACCCCATGGATATACGCAATAAGTGTTCTAGAACAATGGCCACTCACCCCATGGATATACTCAATAAGTGTTCCAGAACAATGACCACTCACCCCATGGATTCTCAATAAGTGTTCCAGAACAATGACCACTCACCCCATGGATATACTCAATAAGTGTTCCAGAACAATGACCACTAACCTCATGGATACTCAATAAGTTTTCCAGAACAATGACCACTCACCCCATGGATACATAATAAGTGTTCCAGAACAATGACCACTCCACCCCATGGATACTCAATAAGTTTTCCAGAACAATGACCACTCACCCCATGGATACTCAATAAGTTTTCCAGAACAATGACCACTCACCCCATGGATACATAATAAGTGTTCTAGAACAACGACCACTCACCCCATGGATACTCAATAAGTGTTCCAGAACAATGACCACTCACCCCATGGATACATAATAAGTGTTCCAGAACAATGACCACTCCACCCCATGGACACATAATACGTGTTCCAGAACAATGACCACTCACCCCATGGACACATAATAAGTGTTCCAGAACAATGACCACTCATCTCATGGATACTCAATAAGGGTTCCAGAACAATGACCACTCCACTCCATAGACACATAATAAGTGTTCCAGAACAATGACCACTCATCCCATGGATACATAATAAGTGTTCCAGAACAATGACCACTCCACTCCATAGACACATAATAAGTGTTCCAGAACAATGACCACTCACCCCATGGATACATAATAAGGGTTCCAGAACAATGACCACTCCACTCCATAGACACATAATAAGTGTTCCAGAACAATGACCACTCACCCCATGGATGCATAATAAGTGTTCCAGAACAATGACCACTCACCCCATGGATACATAATAAGTGTTCCAGAACAATGACCACTCACCCCATGGATACATAATAAATGTTCTAGAACAATGACCACTCACCCCATGGACACACAATAAGTGTTCCAGAACAATGACCACTCACCCCATGGATACATAATAAGTGTTCCAGAACAATGACCACTCACCCCATGGATACATAATAAATGTTCTAGAACAATGACCACTCACCCCATGGACACACAATAAGTGTTCCAGAACAATGACCACTCACCCCATGGATGCATAATAAGTGTTCCAGAACAATGACCACTCACCCCATGGATACATAATAAGTGTTCCAGAACAATGACCACTCACCCCATGGATACATAATAAATGTTCTAGAACAATGACCACTCACCCCATGGATTCTCAATAAGTGTTCCAGAACAATGACCACTCACCCCATGGATATACTCAATAAGTGTTCCAGAACAATGACCACTCACCTCATGGATTCTCAATAAGTGTTCCAGAACAATGACCACTCACCTCATGGATATACTCAATAAGTGTTCCAGAACAATGACCACTCATCCCATGGATATACTCAATAAGTGTTCCAGAACAATGACCACTCATCCCATGGATATACTCAATAAGTGTTCCAGAACAATGACCACTCACCTCATGGATTCTCAATAAGTGTTCCAGAACAATGACCACTAACCTCATGGATACTCAATAAGTTTTCCAGAACAATGACCACTCATCCCATGGATACATAATAATTGTTCTAGAACAACGACCACTCACCCCATGGATACTCAATAAGTGTTCCAGAACAATGACCACTCACCCCATGGATACATAATAAGGGTTCCAGAACAATGACCACTCACCCCATGGACACATAATAAGTGTTCCAGAACAATGACCACTCACCCCATGGATACATAATAAGGGTTCCAGAACAATGACCACTCCACTCCATAGACACATAATAAGTGTTCCAGAACAATGACCACTCATCCCATGGATACATAATAAGTGTCCCAGAACAATGACCACTCCACCCCATAGACACATAATAAGTGTTCCAGAACAATGACCACTCAGCCCATGGATACTCAATAAGTGTTCCAGAACAATGACCACTCCACCCCATAGACACATAATAAGTGTTCCAGAACAATGACCACTCACCCCATGGATACATAATAAGGGTTCCAGAACAATGACCACTCACCCCATGGACACATAATAAGTGTTCCAGAACAATGACCACTCACCCCATGGATACATAATAAGGGTTCCAGAACAATGACCACTCCACTCCATAGACACATAATAAGTGTTCCAGAACAATGACCACTCATCCCATGGATACATAATAAGTGTCCCAGAACAATGACCACTCCACCCCATAGACACATAATAAGTGTTCCAGAACAATGACCACTCAGCCCATGGATACTCAATATGTGTTCCAGAACAATGACCACTCACCCCATGGATACATAATAAGTGTTCCAGAACAATGACCACTCACCCCATGGATACATAATAAGTGTTCCAGAACAATGACCACTCACCCCATGGATACATAATAAGTGTTCCAGAACAATGACCACTCACCCCATGGATACATAATAAGTGTTCCAGAACAATGACCACTCACCTCATGGATACATAATAAGGGTTCCAGAACAATGACCACTCACCTCACTGATACGCAATAAGGGTTCCAGAACAATTGCCACTCACTTCATGGATACTCAATAAGTGTTCCAGAACAATGATCACTAACCTCATGGATGCTCAAAAGAGTTCCAGAACAATGACCACTCACCTCATGGATATTCAATAAGAGTTCCAGAACAATGACCACTCACCTCATGGATATTCAATAAGAGTTCCAGAACAATGACCACTCACCTCATGGATATTCAATAAGAGTTCCAGAACAATGATCACTCACCTCATGGAAGCTCAATAAGTGTTCCAGAACAATGACCACTCACCTCATGGATATTCAATAAGTGTTCCAGAACAATGACCACTCACCCCATGGACACAAAATAAGTGTTCCAGAACAATGACCACTCACCTCATGGATATTCAATAAGTGTTCCAGAACAATGACCACTCACCTCATGGATACTCAATAAGTGTTCCAGAACAATGACCACTCACCTCATGGATACTCAATAAGTGTTCCAGAACAATGACCACTCACCTCATGGATATTCAATAAGTGTTCCAGAACAATGACCACTCACCTCATGGATACTCAATAAGTGTTCCAGAACAATGACCACTCACCTCATGGATATTCAATAAGTGTTCCAGAACAATGACCACTCACCTCATGGATACTCAATAAGTGTTCCAGAACAATGACCACTCACCTCATGGATACTCAATAAGTGTTCCAGAACAATGACCACTCACCTCATGGATACTCAATAAGTGTTCCAGAACAATGACCACTCACCTCATGGATACTCAATAAGTGTTCCAGAACAATGACCACTCACCTCATGGATACTCAATAAGTGTTCCAGAACAATGACCACTCACCTCATGGATACTCAATAAGTGTTCCAGAACAATGACCACTCACCTCATGGATACTGAATAAGTGTTCCAGAACAATGACCACTCACCTCATTTCTTATACAGAGGTTGTGGGAAATAAGTGATGGTCTGCCCAATCACAGAGAAAGAAAACCTGATGGAAATGTTGTGTCTCCTCCCACTCTGGCCACAACTACACTGAGTTAGACTTTAAAGCCTCCTTGCACCCGGGGCCATCCAACAGCAGTGCATCCCACCTGGTGTATTAGTGAATCTGGGTGGGGGGGGGGAGGGGCAGTTCAGGATCCAGCCCCACTGCAGGCATCCAATTGAAGTTGTGGGTGTGGCTGGAGGGGGCTGTACAGAGTGGCACCATTGTTTAGGGCCCTGTATGTTCCCGGATGACAGTCTAGAATTCAGGTCTTCTGGATGCTGCACTCAGTGCTGGGACTGAGGGGGGGGCTGTTCTGGGTGCTGTGTTGAGAAGAGGGGGCTGGGGGACCGTGCTGGTGAGTTCTCCACCTGTTTCACTCCTTACGGACAGGAATGACTGCAGTGTCAGTCCTGTCAGAAGGCGCAGCGGCCAATAGGTGCTGTTGGAGGGAGGATTCCGATTTCTCCTCTCTCCAGCCTGCATGGGGCGGAAAAGAGCCAGCGCTGAGACTGAGAACTGTCCTCAGTTTCATCGCCACACTGCTGAGGTAGGACAGGGGACTTGTCACATGACCGGAGAGAGGAAGGGTGAGAACTGATCTTCCAGTACAAGGGAGAAAGGCAACAACTTGGGAGCATGGGGACACCTGATGTAAAGGGGGACTCTACTGCAGACTCCACCTAGCGGGGAGGGGGGGCGCTGGATGACCTTGTCCTTCCTGAGCACACTAAACTCTGAAATGGATGAACTATTGCTAGACAGCCCTGTGTGCAAGTGGCCTAAAAGTCATAGAAAGAATACATGAAAAGATCATCGCATGTAGATGTCAACTATCCCCAATTTTCCGGGACAGTCCCGATGATGCTGTGTCCCGGGCAAAGTCCCGGGATCACAGGATCCTTCTTCTCTGAGTTACATTGCACGCACCATAACTCAATGAGCCATTCATTGCAGTGATCGGGGGCTGGGAGTGGGTGGTCCCCCACATACTTAGGGGTGGTGTTTGGGTGGACTGCTCACCTAAGTCAGTGGGGTCTAGATAGGGCACTCCGGCAAGTTGGCGGGGTCTAAGTGGGCCACCAGGAATGAAACCAGAGAGCAGGAATGAAGAATTAGTAAGTATGAATGTAACATTCCAATGGACAAGAGGCTCAATGTGGAAGATTTGAAGGTGTCTGACTATCTATGAATATTATGGGGTTTCTGGGGTTTCTGGGGGGAGATCCTCCCAACCCTCCGTAGTGAGCTGGTGAAGGTTGGGTGTCAGTTCCTCCTGCTCTTCTCTCACCCATTTCCATTGTTCCTGAAGCCTCCACATGGCCTCCTGACCTCCATACCATCAGAGGAGGCCACAGAGGTGTCAGGAACAAGGAGGAATCCAGAATGTAGTGTGATGATGGCATGCAAAGTGCATTACCCAGCAGCCCCTCTGGCCCCCCCTACAGATAAAAGAGATGAGAGGCTGATATTGGGGTCCACCAACACACAACCTGAGCATTGCCTGATGTCATTTCAGGTCTCACCATCCTGAGAAGGTTGGATTGAGGACAATGCAGTAAAGTGTGACGCTCCCTCAGGAGTATAAAATCAGTCAAATCAGAAACACTCAGAACTTGGTGGCAATTCTAACATTTCTTTGTCAGGACAAAAGGTGAAAATAAAGATTTGGTAAAATATCCAATCTACACCGAATGAGGGGATTTCTGTAAGAAAGGGATCATCAGCTCCCTCTAGTGGCCATAATGTGTCATTTCCCTCTGTAATGGAGAGATCTGAGATCTATTAGACCCCTCAAATCTCTCCCCTGCCCTCCAAAGCATCTGATCAGTGTGAGATCAGTGTGGTCAGTGTGAGATCGGTGTGGTCAGTGTGAAATCAGTGTGATCAGTGTGAGATCAGTGTGGTCAGTGTGAGATCAGTGTGATCAGTGTGAGATCGGTGTGATCAGTGTGAGATCAGTGTGGTCAGTGTGAGATCGGTGTGATTAGTGTGAGATCGGTGTGGTCAGTGTGAGATCAGTGTGGTCAGTGTGAGATCGGTGTGGTCAGTGTGAGATCGGTGTGGTCAGTGTGAGATCGGTGTGGTCAGTGTGAGATCAGTGTGGTCAGTGTGAGATCGCTGTGGTCAGTGTGAAATCAGTGTGATTAGATTCTGGTTCAAGCAACAAACAAACCAAAACTGGAAGCGACAAAATCCTCCATGTTTCTGGCTTCTTAGATCACAGAGGTGAGGTAGGTATCACAGAGGGGAGGTAGGTATCACAGAGGTGAGGTAGATATCACAGAGGTGAGGTAGGTATCACAGAGGTGAGGTAGATATCACAGAGGGGAGGTAGATATCACAGAGGGGTGGTAGGTATCACAGAGGGGAGGTAGATATCACAGAGGTGAGGTAGATATCACAGAGGGGAGGTAGGTATCACAGAGGGGAGGTAGATATCACAGAGGGGAGGTAGATATCACAGAGGTGAGGTAGATATCACAGAGGTGAGGTAGATATCACAGAGGGGAGGTAGATATCACAGAGGGGAGATAGATATCACAGAGGTGAGGTAGATATCACAGAGGGGAGGTAGATATCACAGAGGGGAGGTAGGTATCACAGAGGTGAGGTAAGTATCACAGAGGTGAGGTAAGTATCACAGAGGGGAGGTAGATATCACAGAGGTGAGGTAAGTATCACAGAGGGGAGGTAGATATCACAGAGGGGAGGTCGATATCACAGAGGGGAGGTAGATATCACAGAGGGGAGGTAGATATCACAGAGGGGTGGTAGATATCACAGAGGGGAGGTAGATATCACAGAGGGGAGGTCGATATCACAGAGGGGAGGTAGATATCACAGAGGGGAGGTAGATATCACAGAGGGGAGGTAGGTATCACAGAGGGGAGATAGATATCACAGAGGGGAGGTAGGTATCACAGAGGGGAGGTAGATATCACAGAGGTGAGGTAAGTATCACAGAGGTGAGGTAGATATCACAGAGGGGAGGTAGATATCACAGAGGGGAGGTAGGTATCACAGAGGTGTGGTAAGTATCACAGAGGTGAGGTAAGTATCACAGAGGGGAGGTAGATATCACAGAGGTGAGGTAAGTATCACAGAGGGGAGGTAGATATCACAGAGGGGAGGTCGATATCACAGAGGGGAGGTAGATATCACAGAGGGGAGGTAGATATCACAGAGGGGTGGTAGATATCACAGAGGGGAGGTAGATATCACAGAGGGGAGGTCGATATCACAGAGGGGAGGTAGATATCACAGAGGGGAGGTAGATATCACAGAGGGGAGGTAGGTATCACAGAGGGGAGATAGATATCACAGAGGGGAGGTAGGTATCACAGAGGGGAGGTAGATATCACAGAGGTGAGGTAAGTATCACAGAGGGGAGGTAGATATCACAGAGGTGAGGTAGATATCACAGAGGGGAGGTCGATATCACAGAGGGGAGGTAGATATCACAGAGGGGAGGTCGATATCACAGAGGGGAGGTAGGTATCACAGAGGGGAGGTAGATATCACAGAGGGGAGATAGATATCACAGAGGGGAGGTAGGTATCACAGAGGGGAGATAGATATCACAGAGGGGAGGTAGGTATCACAGAGGGGAGGTAGATATCACAGAGGTGAGGTAAGTATCACAGAGGGGAGGTAGATATCACAGAGGTGAGGTAAGTATCACAGAGGGGAGGTAGATATCACAGAGGGGAGGTAGATATCACAGAGGGGAGGTAGATATCACAGAGGGGTGGTAGGTATCACAGAGGGGAGGTAGGTATGGACTTCTTCAGTGTTGTCACGTGAAAAGATAGAAAAATGTGAGGGGTGTACTCACTTTTGTAGAAGCTGACATTTCACACAGATTACAGACATTGCCGGGATTATCTGTGATTATAAAACCTCCTGTGTTGTTCTCGGGGTAATTATCATATATCACACCCGTCCCGGGACATCGTCTTACCCGTCTCTCCTAATCCTCCATCCTGGTTGTGTGTAGATCCTACTGACTCCTCTACAGGAGACCAACCAGCTTTATAATCAGATCAACGAGCCCAGTGGAAACTCCGAGAGGAGAATTCACCAATACTGGAGGGGCCCCATATGCTCAGAGGAGCCCCGTGTGCTCAGAGGGGCCCCGTGTACTCAGAGGAGCCCCATGTACTCATAGGAGCCCCATGGGCTCAGAGGAGCAAGCTGTAATTAGATGGAGTTTAACCATCTGAAGATCTTTTCTGGTGCTTTTTGTTCACATGTAACAATCCATTTCCAATTACTTAGAAACCCCAAAGCATTATATATATATATATATATATATATATATATATATACACTACCTGACAAAAATAAGTACACCCCTCAGTGACATTTGTGTAAATCTTTTCTTCTCTCTTTTCATGTGACAACACTGAAGAAATGACACTTGTCTACAATGTAAAGTAGTGAGTGTACAGCTTGTATAACAGTGTAAATTTGCTGTCCCCTCAAAATAACTCAACACACAGCCATTAATGTCTAAACCGCTGGCAACAAAAGTCAGTACACCCCTAGATGAAAATTTCCAGATTGGGCCCAAAGTGTCAATGTTTTGTGTGGCCACCATTATTTTCCAGCACTGCCTTAACCCTCTTGGGCATGGAGGTCACCAGAGCTTCACAGGTTGTCACTGGAGTCCTCTTCCCCTCCTCCATGATGACATCACAGAGCTGGTGGATGTTAGAGACCTTGTGCTCCTCCACCTTCCGTTTGAGGATGTCCCACAGATGATCAATAGGGTTTAGGTCTGGAGACATGCTTGGCCAGTCCATCACCTTTACCCTCAGCTTCTTTAGCAAGGCAGTGGTGGTCTTGGAGGTGTGTTTGGGGTGGTTATCGTGTTGGGATCACTGTAACCAATCACAACTAGCAACACAACTGCATACAATGAATGGCATGAAAGGAAGCCAGCTATTGTGTACAACTGTCATGTGACCTGCTGTGATTGGTCACAGTGATCACATGATACTGGCAGCGGGCCAGCAAAGTGATCAGTCATTGGCTGTGTCTGGTGGACACAGCCGGTGACAGATTGCAGCGCTGCACGGCCCCGCGGTCACTCAAGTGGCGCCTTCTGAGAGGAAGTCATATGACGTCCACTCAGAGGGACGAAAGGCCCGTCCAGCCATCAATCTGTTATAGGTCGGGTGGAAAGGTGTTTAAAAGAAAATAAGTTAACCAAAAATTCCATGTGATCCAGAGATGTGAGGAGTTTTTAATTGCAAGCAAATGGCTTCTTTTTTTAAAAGACAAAATGAGACATTGACCCCAGAGGTCCCCCAAAATACATAGCTGATCTCTAAAAGTCTGTTATGGAGAACCTTTACATTACAGACCTTTGGAGGTCCCTTTATAATCCTTCTCCAGGACAATACTCAGAGTCATCCATTTCCCTCCCAGATTCTTTTTTTTACCCCAGAGGTCCCCCAAAATACATAGCAGACCTCTAAAAATCTGTTATGGAGGACCTTTACATTACAGACCTTTCGAGGACCCATTATAATCCTTCTTCGGCACAGTCCTCAGAGTCATCCATTTCCCTCCCGGATTCTTTTTTTTACCCCAGAGGTCCCCCAAAATACATAGCAGACCTCTAAAAGTCTGTTATGGAGGACCTTTACATTACAGACCTTTGGAGGTTCCATTATAATCCTTCTCTGTCACAGTCCTTGAAGTCATCCATTTCTCATCTCCGTGTTTGTCTTTGAAGGGAAGATCTGAAATGACTTCAAATAAAATTCTGTGTTTATTTATAACAGACAGAAAACATTTCTCTCGGATCTGGGAGACGTCGCTGCCAAAGTCTGATTGTTCCTCAAAGTGTTACCAGGAGATCGTGGAAAGCAAACCGAAAAATCTGCTTTAACTAGATTACTTTATAATCCTTCTCCGGCACAGTCCTCAGAGTCATCCATTTCCCTCCCGGATTCCTTTTTTTTTTTTTTTTACCCCAGAGGTCCCCCAAAATACATAGCAGACCTCTAAAAGTCTGTTATGGAGGACCTTTACATAACAGACTTTTGGAGGTCCCATTATAATCCTTCTCTGGCACAGTCCTCAGAGTCATCCATTTCCCTCCTGGCTTCTTTTTTTTTTTACCCCAGAGGTCCCCCAAAATACACAGCAGACCTCAAAAAGTCTGTTATGGAGGACCTTTACATTACAGACCTTTGGAGGTCCCATTATAATCCTTTCTCCGGCACAGTCCTCAGAGTCATCCATTTCCCTCCCGGATTCTTTTTTTTACCCCAGAGGTCCCCCAAAATACATAGCAGACCTCTAAAAGTCTGTTATGGAGGACCTTTAAATTACAGACCTTTGGAGGTCCCATTATAATCCTTTCTCCGGCACAGTCCTCAGAGTCATCTATTTCCCTCCCGGATTCTTTTTTTTTACCCCAGAGGTCCCCCAAAATACATAGCAGACCTCTAAAAGTCTGTTATGGAGAAGAACCTTTACATTACAGACCGTTGGAGGCCCCATTATGTCACAATCCTTGAAGTCATCCATTTCTCATCTCCGTGTTTGTCTTTGAAGGGAAGATCTGAAATGACTTCAAATAAAATATTGTGTTTATTTATAACAGACTGAAAACATTTCTCTCGGATCTGGGAGACATCGCTGCCAAAGTCTGATTGTTCCTCAAAGTGCTACCAGGAGATCGTGGAAAGCAAACCCGAAAAATTTGCTTTAACTAGGTTCCTTTATAATCCTTCTCCGGCACAGTCCTCAGAGTCATCCTTTTACCTCCTGGCTTCTTTTTTTACCCCAGAGGTCCCCCAAAATACATAGCAGACCTCTAAAAGTCTGTTATGGAGGACCTTTACATTACAGACCTTTGGAGGTCCCTTTATAATCCTTCTCTGGCACAATCCTTGAAGTCATCCATTTCTCATCTCCGTGTTTGTCTTTGAAGGGAAGATCTGAAATGACTTCAAATAAAATTCTGTGTTTATTTATAACAGACAGAAAACATTTCTCTCGGATCTGGGAGACGTCGCTGCCAAAGTCTGATTGTTCCTCAAAGTGTTACCAGGAGATCGTGGAAAGCAAACCGAAAAATCTGCTTTAACTTTGTTTCTGGTGAATTGTGAACATTCTCGGCACTTCTCCACCGATTCCCAGCCAGGCTGAGACTTCTATCCCCTTTAAATGTATATAAATATTAAAGAATACAGTTATGAAGGATTGTGTGCTGGAGATGTGTTCTGGTCACTCTCCTTCCTTCTCAGGGATTCTGAACTTTGTACTTTAACCCCCTTTACTCCGATCGACAATCATTTTCTCATCACTTAAGATAACAGAGGGATAAATACACTATATGACCAAAAGTATTGGGACGCCTGCCTTTACACACACATGAACTTTAATGACATCCCAGTCTTAGTCCGGAGGGTTCAATATTGAGTTGGCTCCGCCCCTTGCAGCTATAACAGCTTCAACTCTTCTGGGAAGGCCGTCCACAAGGTTTAGGAGTGTGTCTATGGGAATGTTTGACCATTCTTCCAGAAGTGCATTTGTGAGGTCAGGCACTGATGTTGGATGAGAAGGCCTGGCTCGCAGTCTCCGCTCTAATTTATCCCAAAGGTGTTCTATGGGGTTGTGGTCAGGACTCTGTGCAGGCCAGTCAAGTTCCTCCACCCCAAACTTGCTCATCCATGTCTTTATGGACCTTGCTTTGTGCACTGGTCCAAATTATTTGGTGGAGGGGGGATTATGGTGTGGGGTGGAGGGGGGATTATGGTGTAGGGGTTGTTTTTCAGGGGTTGGGTTTGGCCCCTTAGTTCCAGTGAAGGGAACTCTTAAGGCGTCGGCATACCAAGACATTTTGGACAATTTCATGCTCCCAACTTTGTGGGAGGAGTTTGGGGACGGCCCCTTCCTGTTCCAACATGACTGCACACCAGTGCACAAAGCAAGGTCCATACAGACATGGATGAGCGAGTTTGGGGTGGAGGAACTTGATTGGCCTGCACAGAGTCCTGACCTCAACCCCATAGAATGTGATTGGACAGAGCTGATCGGCAGGTCTCGGCCCTGAATCATTGGCCAGGACATCCTGACAGACTCTTAGTTGGGGGGACTGCAGGGGGGGGAGTGTGCACACCAGGTCTGATCAATGTTTATAAACAATGTAACTTTGTATCTCTCTATCTCCCATCTGATCAATGTTTATAAACAATGTTACTTTGTATCTCTCTATCTGTTGTCTGATCAATGTTTATAATTAATGTTACTTTGTATCTCTCTATCTCTCATCTGATTAATGTTTATAAACAATGTTACTTTGTATCTCTCTATCTCCTGTCTGATCAATGTTTATAAACAATGTTACTTTGTATCTCTCTATCTCCTGTCTGATCAATGTTTATAAACAATGTTACTTTGTATCTTTGATCAATGTTTATAAACATCGTGATCTCATACTTTGAGTCTATTCTGGGTGCCCATTTTGGGGGAGGGGGGGTCTTTTTCCATGGGAAAAGTGTTAGTAAAGCAGCGAATATTTATGTTTTCTGTGTTTGGAAATAATAAGTGATGACGGCCCAGCTCCTCTGTGATATATCATCTGGGTTTCTGTAAGATGGGAGGATTCTTCCGCCTGGCAATCATCCGGACACATCGGAGAGGAAGCAGGGGAATGATGACTGGAGGTGGAATTCTCGGAAGACGGGGAAGAAATACAGAGATACCGGCCGGGGTGACAATCTGGGGGGGGATTCTCAAATATAGGCCGAGTCTGAGCAGAACTGAGAACTCGCTGTTTTTTTTTTTTTTTCTCTTTTTTTTAACTAGCACTTTTAACATTTACTAGATTTTTTGCAGCGAGTTCTATTGGATCCTCTGTCGGTGATATTTATGGACATCATAGATGTGGGGTTAGAAGTGATGTGAGGGAACATTCATGTTTGTTATATTGTCACCATAAGCGAACCCATTGAAAAGCCATCTACTGTACATCACAACATGTCTGACACCACAACCCAATGGGAACGATGGAGCAGAGCCACTTGTCACCGAGCTCCGCCATGTCTTTGTCACCGAGCTCCGCCATGTCTTTGTCACCGAGCTTCCGCCATGCCTTTGTCACCGAGTTCCACCATGCCTTTGTCACCGATCTCCACCATGCCTTTGTCACCAAGCTCCGCCATGCCTTTGTCACCGAGTTCCACCATGCCTTTGTCACCAAGCTCCGCCATGCCTTTGTCACCGAGTTCCACCATGCCTTTGTCACCAAGCTCCACCATGCCTTTGTCACCGAGCTCCACCATGTCTTTGTCACCGAGCTCCGCCATGCCTTTGTCACCGAACTCCACCATGCCTTTGTCACGGAGCTCCACCATGCCTTTGTCACCAAGCTCCACCATGTCTTTGTCACCGAGCTCCGCCATGCCTTTGTCACCGAGCTCCGCCATGCCTTTGTCACCGAGCTCCACCATGTCTTTGTCACAAGCTCCGCCATGTCTTTGTCACCGAGCTCCACCATGTCTTTGTCACCGAGCTCCACCATGCCTTTGTCACCGAGCTCCACCATGTCTTTGTCACCGAGCTCCACCATTTCTTTGTCACCGAGCTCCACCATGCCTTTGTCACCGAGCTCCACCGTGTCTTTGTCACCAAGCTCCACCATGTCTTTGTCACCGAGCTCTGCCATGTCTTTGTCACCGAGCTCCGCCATACCTTTGTCACCGAGCTCCGCCATGCCTTTGTAACCGAGCTCCGCCATGCCTTTGTCACCGAGCCCCACCATGTCTTTGTCACCGAGCTCCACCATGTCTTTGTCACCGAGCTCCACCATGCCTTTGTCACCGAGCTCCACCATGTCTTTGTCACCAAGCTCCACCATGCCTTTGTCACCGAGCTCAGCCATGCCTTTGTCACCGAGCTCCACCATGTCTTTGTCACCGAGCTCCACCATGCCTTTGTCACCGAGCTCCACCATGTCTTTGTCACCGAGCTCCACCATGCCTTTGTCACCGAGCTCCACCATGTCTTTGTCACCAAGCTCCACCATGCCTTTGTCACCGAGCTCAGCCATGCCTTTGTCACCGAGCTCCACCATGCCTTTGTCACCGAGCTCCACCATGCCTTTGTCACCGAGCTCCACCATGTCTTTGTCACCGAGCTCCACCATGTCTTTGTCACCGAGCTCCGCCATGTCTTTGTCACCGAGCTCCGCCATGCCTTTGTCACCGAGCTCCGCCATGCCTTTGTCACCGAGCTCCGCCATGCCTTTGTCACCGAGCTCCGCCATGGCTTTGTCACCGAGCTCCACCATGCCTTTGTCACCGAGCTCCACCATGTCTTTGTCACCAAGCTCCACCATGCCTTTGTCACCGAGCTCCGCCATGCCTTTGTCACCGAGCTCCGCCATGCCTTTGTCACCGAGCTCTACCATGCCTTTGTCACCGAGCTCCACCATGCCTTTGTCACCGAGCTCCACCATGTCTTTGTCACCGAGCTCCAACATGTCTTTGTCACCGAGCTCCACCATGTCTTTGTCACCGAGCTCCGCCATGCCTTTGTCACCGAGCTCCGCCATGTCTTTGTCACCAAGCTCCACCATGTCTTTGTCACCGAGCTCTGCCATGTCTTTGTCACCAAGCTCCGCCATGCCTTTGTCACCGAGCTCCGCCATGCCTTTGTCACCGAGCTCCACCATGCCTTTGTCACCGAGCTCCACGATGTCTTTGTCACCAAGCTCCACCATGCCTTTTGTCACCGAGCTCTACCATGCCTTTGTCACGAGCTTCACTATGCCTTTGTCACCAAGCTCCACCATGCCTTTGTCACCGAGCTCCACCATGTCTTTGTCACCAAGCTCCACCATGCCTTTGTCACCGAGCTCCGCCATGCCTTTGTCACCGAGCTCCACCATGCCTTTGTCACCGAGCTCCGCCATGCCTTTGTCACCAAGCTCCGCCATGCCTTTGTCACCAAGCTCCGCCATGCCTTTGTCACCAAGCTCCACCATGTCTTTGTCACCGAACTCCACCATGCCTTTGTCACCAAGCTCCGCCATGCGTTTGTCACCGAGCTCCGCCATACATTTGTCACTGAGCTCCGCCATACGTTTGTCACCGAGTTCCACCATGTCTTTGTCACCGAGCTCCGCCATGCCTTTGTCACCGAGCTCCGCCATGTCTTTGTCACCGAGCTCCACCATGCCTTTGTCACCGAGCTCCACCATGTCTTTGTCACCAAGCTCCACCATGCCTTTGTCACCGAGCTCCGCCATGCCTTTGTCACCGAGCTCCGCCATGCCTTTGTCACCGAGCTCTACCATGCCTTTGTCACCGAGCTCCACCATGCCTTTGTCACCGAGCTCCACCATGTCTTTGTCACCGAGCTCCAACATGTCTTTGTCACCGAGCTCCACCATGCCTTTGTCACCGAGCTCCACCATGTCTTTGTCACCGAGCTCCGCCATGTCTTTGTCACCGAGCTCCGCCATGCCTTTGTCACCGAGCTCCGCCATGCCTTTGTCACCGAGCTCCGCCATGCCTTTGTCACCGAGCTCCGCCATGGCTTTGTCACCGAGCTCCACCATGCCTTTGTCACCGAGCTCCACCATGTCTTTGTCACCAAGCTCCACCATGCCTTTGTCACCGAGCTCCGCCATGCCTTTGTCACCGAGCTCCGCCATGCCTTTGTCACCGAGCTCTACCATGCCTTTGTCACCGAGCTCCACCATGCCTTTGTCACCGAGCTCCACCATGTCTTTGTCACCGAGCTCCAACATGTCTTTGTCACCGAGCTCCACCATGTCTTTGTCACCGAGCTCCGCCATGCCTTTGTCACCGAGCTCCGCCATGTCTTTGTCACCGAGCTCCACCATGTCTTTGTCACCGAGCTCTGCCATGTCTTTGTCACCAAGCTCCGCCATGCCTTTGTCACCGAGCTCCGCCATGCCTTTGTCACCGAGCTCCACCATGCCTTTGTCACCGAGCTCCACGATGTCTTTGTCACCAAGCTCCACCATGCCTTTTGTCACCGAGCTCTACCATGCCTTTGTCACGAGCTTCACTATGCCTTTGTCACCAAGCTCCACCATGCCTTTGTCACCGAGCTCCACCATGTCTTTGTCACCAAGCTCCACCATGCCTTTGTCACCGAGCTCCGCCATGCCTTTGTCACCGAGCTCCGCCATGCCTTTGTCACCGAGCTCTACCATGCCTTTGTCACCGAGCTCCACCATGCCTTTGTCACCGAGCTCCGCCATGCCTTTGTCACCGAGCTCCGCCATGCCTTTGTCACCGAGCTCCGCCATGGCTTTGTCACCGAGCTCCACCATGCCTTTGTCACCGAGCTCCACCATGTCTTTGTCACCAAGCTCCACCATGCCTTTGTCACCGAGCTCCGCCATGCCTTTGTCACCGAGCTCCGCCATGCCTTTGTCACCGAGCTCTACCATGCCTTTGTCACCGAGCTCCACCATGCCTTTGTCACCGAGCTCCACCATGTCTTTGTCACCGAGCTCCAACATGTCTTTGTCACCGAGCTCCACCATGTCTTTGTCACCGAGCTCCGCCATGCCTTTGTCACCGAGCTCCGCCATGTCTTTGTCACCAAGCTCCACCATGTCTTTGTCACCGAGCTCTGCCATGTCTTTGTCACCAAGCTCCGCCATGCCTTTGTCACCGAGCTCCGCCATGCCTTTGTCACCGAGCTCCACCATGCCTTTGTCACCGAGCTCCACGATGTCTTTGTCACCAAGCTCCACCATGCCTTTTGTCACCGAGCTCTACCATGCCTTTGTCACGAGCTTCACTATGCCTTTGTCACCAAGCTCCACCATGCCTTTGTCACCGAGCTCCACCATGTCTTTGTCACCAAGCTCCACCATGCCTTTGTCACCGAGCTCCGCCATGCCTTTGTCACCGAGCTCCACCATGCCTTTGTCACCGAGCTCCGCCATGCCTTTGTCACCAAGCTCCGCCATGCCTTTGTCACCAAGCTCCACCATGTCTTTGTCACCGAACTCCACCATGCCTTTGTCACCAAGCTCCGCCATGCGTTTGTCACCGAGCTCCGCCATACATTTGTCACTGAGCTCCGCCATACGTTTGTCACCGAGTTCCACCATGTCTTTGTCACCGAGCTCCGCCATGCCTTTGTCACCGAGCTCCGCCATGTCTTTGTCACCGAGCTCCACCATGCCTTTGTCACCGAGCTCCACCATGTCTTTGTCACCGAGCTCCACCATGCCTTTGTCACCGAGCTCCACCATGTCTTTGTCACCAAGCTCCACCATGCCTTTGTCACCGAGCTCAGCCATGCCTTTGTCACCGAGCTCCACCATGCCTTTGTCACCGAGCTCCACCATGCCTTTGTCACCGAGCTCCACCATGTCTTTGTCACCGAGCTCCACCATGTCTTTGTCACCGAGCTCCGCCATGCCTTTGTCACCGAGCTCCGCCATGTCTTTGTCACCGAGCTCCGCCATGCCTTTGTCACCGAGCTCCGCCATGCCTTTGTCACCGAGCTCCGCCATGGCTTTGTCACCGAGCTCCACCATGCCTTTGTCACCGAGCTCCGCCATGCCTTTGTCACCGAGCTCCACCATGCCTTTGTCACCGAGCTCCACGATGTCTTTGTCACCAAGCTCCACCATGCCTTTGTCACCGAGCTCTACCATGCCTTTGTCACGAGCTCCACTATGCCTTTGTCACCAAGCTCCACCATGCCTTTGTCACCGAGCTCCACCATGTCTTTGTCACCAAGCTCCGCCATGCCTTTGTCACCAAGCTCCACCATGTCTTTGTCACCGAACTCCACCATGCCTTTGTCACCAAGCTCCGCCATGCGTTTGTCACCAAGCTCCGCCATACATTTGTCACTGAGCTCCGCCATACGTTTGTCACCGAGCTCCGCTATGCCTTTGTCACCGAGCTCCGCCATGCTTTTGTGTTGTCAGGAGGAACTGCAACACTGCAGAGCTGTGAGGGGGCCCCTTGGGGGTCAGCTCTGGGGTTATGGATGGTAGAAGGATAAGGGTTATCTTTAGAGGTTATTGATGGGGGTTGACATTAGGAATGACGGTATTGTTAGGGGTAGCAATAAAGGGGTGAGGGCCAAGGCTAGCCTTAGAGTCGGGGTTACAGAGCCTAGAAAAAGTATTCATACCCCTTGAAATTCTCAACATTTTGTTACAACCAAAAACGTAAATGTATTTTATTGGGATTTTATGTGATAGACCAACACAAAGTGTCACATAATTGTGAAGTGGAAGGAAAATGATAAATGATACAAATAAATATGTGAAAAGTGTGGGGGGGGGGGGGGCATTTGTATGGCGCCCCCCGGAGTCAATACTTTGTAGAACCCCCTTTCTCTACAAGTCTTTTTGGGGATGTCTCTACCAGCTTTGCACATCTAGAGAGGACATTTCTGCCCATTCTTCTTTGTAAAATATCTCAAGCTCTGTCAGATTGGATGGAGAGCGTCTGTGAACAGCAATTTTCAAGTCTTGCCACAGATTCTCAATGTGATTTAGGTCTGGACTGTGACTGGGCCATTCTAACACATGAATATGCTTTGATCTAAACCATTCCATTGTAGCTCTGGCTGGATGTTTCGGGTCGTTGTCCTGCTGCTCCGCCATGCCTTTGTCACCGAGCTCCGCCATGTGTTTGTCACCGAGCTTTGCCATGCCTTTGTCACCGAGCCCCGCCATGTGTTTGTCACCGAGCTTCGCCATGCCTTTGTCACTGAGCTCCGCCATGTGTTTGTCACCGAGCTTCGCCATGCCTTTGTCACCGAGCCCCGCCATGACAAAATGTGGGGAATTTCAAGGGGTATGAATACTTTTTCAAGGCACTGTAGCTTTAGGGTAGGAAGTTATATCAGGAATAGGATTAGGGTTATCAGTGGGGTTAGGGTCAGGTTTATCAATAGGACTAGAGTTAGATTTAGGGTAAGGGGTAATATCAGGAATAGGGTTATCAGAGTAATCAGTGGGGTTAGAGTCAGGGTTATCCTTAGAGTAATGGGTTAGCTTTAGGGTATGGGGTATTCTGAGGATTAGAAGTAGGGGTATCAGTGAGGTTAGGGTCAGGGTTAGCATTAGAACCCAGATTAGCTTTATTGTAGTATTAGGATTAGAATTAGGGGTATCAGTAGGGTCGGGGATAGCAGTGGGACAAGGGTTTGCTTTAAGGTAGAGGGTAGAATCAGGATAAGGGTTACATTTAGAATTAGGGTTATCAGTGCGGTTAGGGTCACAGTTAGCAATAGGTTTAGGGTAATATCAGGAATAGAGTTATTAGTGAGGTTAAGATAATAGTTAGCATTAGGACCCAGGTTAGCTTTAGGGTAGTATTAGGATTAGAATTAGGGGTATCAGTGGGGTCAGGGTTATCAATAAAATTAGGGTCAGCTTTAGGGTAAGGGTTAGTATCAGGATTAGGGGTATCAGTGGGGTTAGGGTTATCTTTAGGGTAAGGGGTAGTATCAGGATTAGGGGTATCAGTGGGGTTAGGGCTAGCTTTAGGGTAAGGGGTAGTATCAGGATTAGGGGTATCAGTGGGGTTAGGGTTATCTTTAGGGTAAGGGGTAGTATCGGGATTAGGGGTATCAGTGGGGTTAGGGTTATCTTTAGGGTAAGGGGTAGTATCAGGATTAGGGGTATCAGTGGGGTTAGGGTTATCTTTAGGGTAAGGGGTAGTATCAGGATTAGGGGTATCAGTGGGGTTAGGGTTATCTTTAGGGTAAGGGGTAGTATTGGGATTAGGGGTATCAGTGGGGTTAGGGCTAGCTTTAGGGTAAGGGGTAGTATCAGGATTAGGGGTATTAGTGGAGTTAGGGTTATCTTTAGGGTAAGGGGTAGTATCAAGATTAGGGGTATCAGTGGGGTTAGGGCTAGCTTTAGGGTAAGGGGTAGTATCAGGATTAGGGGTATCAGTGGGGTTAGGGTTAGCTTTAGGGTAAGGGGTAGTATCAGGATTAGGGGTATCAGTGAGGTTAGGGTTATCTTTAGGGTAAGGGGTAGTATCAGGATTAGGGGTATCAGTGGGGTTAGGGTTAGCTTTAGGGAAAGGGGTAGTATCAGGATTAGGGGTATCAGTGGGGTTAGGATTATCTTTAGGGTAAGGGGTAGTATCAGGATTAGGGGTATCAGTGGGGTTAGGGTTATCTTTAGGGTAAGGGGTAGTATCAGGATTAGGGGTATCAGTGGGGTCAGGGTTATCTTTAGGGTAAGGGGTAGTATCAGGATTAGGGGTATCAGTGGAGTTAGGGTTAGCTCTAGGGTAAGGGGTAGTATCAGGATTAGGGGTATCAGTGGGGTTAGGGTTATCTTTAGGGTAAGGGGTAGTATCAGGATTAGGGGTATCAGTGGTGTTAGGGTTGTCTTTAGGGTAAGGGGTAGTATCCGGATTAGGGGTATCAGTGGGGTTAGGTTTAGCTTTAGGGTAAGGGGTAGTATCAGGATTAGGGGTATCAGTGGGGTTAGGGTTAGCTCTAGGGTAAGGGGTAGTATCAGGATTAGGGGTATCAGTGGGGTTAGGGTTAGCTTTAGGGTAAGGGGTAGTATCAGGATTAGGGGTATCAGTGGGGTTAGGGTTATCTTTAGGGTAAGGGGTAGTATCAGGATTAGGGGTATCAGTGGGGTTAGGGTTATCTTTAGGGTAAGGGGTAGTATCAGGATTAGGGGTATCAGTGGGGTTAGGGTTTTCTTTAGGGTAAGGGGTAGTATCAGGATTAGGGGTATCAGTGGGGTCAGGGTTAGCTTTAGGGTAAGGGGTAGTATCAGGATTAGGGGTATCAGTGGGGTTAGGGTTATCTTTAGGGTAAGGGGTAGTATCAGGATTAGGGGTATCAGTGGGGTTAGGGTTAGCTCTAGGGTAAGGGGTAGTATCAGGATTAGGGGTATCAGTGGGGTTGGGGTTTTCTTTAGGGTAAGGAGTAGTATCAGGATTAGGGATATCAGTGGGGTCAGGGTTATCTTTAGGGTAAGGGGTAGTATCAGGATTAGGGGTATCAGTGGGGTTAGGGTTAGCTTTAGGGTAAGGGGTAGTATCAGGATTAGGGGTATCAATGGGGTTAGGGTTATCTTTAGGGTAAAGGGTAGTATCGGGATTAGGGGTATCAGTGGGGTTAGGGTTATCTTTAGGGTAAGGGGTAGTATCAGGATTAGGGGTATCAGTGGGGTTAGGTTTAGCTTTAGGGTAAGGGGTAGTATCAGGATTAGGGGTATCAATGGGGTTAGGGTTATCTTTAGGGTAAGGGGTAGTATCAGGATTAGGGGTATCAGTGGGGTTAGGGTTATCTTTAGGGTAAGGGGTAGTATCGGGATTAGGGGTATCAATGGGGTTAGGGTTATCTTTAGGGTAAAGGGTAGTATCGGGATTAGGGGTATCAATGGGGTTAGGGTTATCTTTAGGGTAAAGGGTAGTATCGGGATTAGGGGTATCAGTGGGGTTAGGGTTGTCTTTAGGGTAAGGGGTAGTATCGGGATTAGGGGTATCAGTGAGGTTAGGGTTATCTTTAGGGTAAGGGGTAGTATCAGGATTAGGGGTATCAATGGGGTTAGGGTTATCTTTAGGGTAAAGGGTAGTATCGGGATTAGGGGTATCAGTGGGGTTAGGGTTGTCTTTAGGGTAAGGGGTAGTATCGGGATTAGGGGTATCAGTGAGGTTAGGGTTATCTTTAGGGTAAGGGGTAGTATCAGGATTAGGGGTATCAGTGGGGTTAGGGTTATCTTTAGGGTAAGGGGTAGTATCAGGATTAGGGGTATCAGTGGTGTTAGGGTTGTCTTTAGGGTAAGGTGTAATATCAGGATTAGGGGTATCAGTGGGGTTAGGGTTATCTTTAGGGTAAGGTGTAGTATCGGGATTAGGGGTATCAGTGGGGTTAGGGTTATCTTTAGGGTAAGGGGTAGTATCAGGATTAGGGGTATCAGTGGGGTTAGGGTTATCTTTAGGGTAAGGGGTAGTATCAGGATTAGGGGTATCAGTGGGGTTAGGGTTATCTTTAGGGTAAGGGGTAGTATCAGGATTAGGGGTATTAGTGGGGTTAGGGTTATCTTTAGGGTAAGGTGTAGTATCGGGATTAGGGGTATCAGTGGGGTCAGGGTTATCTTTAGGGTAAGGGGTAGTATCGGGATTAGGGGTATCAGTGGGGTTAGGGTTATCTTTAGGGTAAGGGGTAGTATCGGGATTAGGGGTATCAGTGGGGTCAGGGTTATCTTTAGGGTAAGGGGTAGTATCGGGATTAGGGGTATCAGTGGGGTTAGGGTTATCTTTAGGGTAAGGGGTAGTATCAGGATTAGGGGTATCAGTGGGGTCAGGGTTATCTTTAGGGTAAGGGGTAGTATCGGGATTAGGGGTATCAGTGGGGTTAGGGTTATCTTTAGGGTAAGGGGTAGTATCAGGATTAGGGGTATCAGTGGGGTCAGGGTTATCTTTAGGGTAAGGGGTAGTATCAGGATTAGGGGTATCAGTGGGGTTAGGGTTATCTTTAGGGTAAAGGGTAGTATCGGGATTAGGGGTATCAATGGGGTTAGGGTTATCTTTAGGATAAAGGGTAGTATCGGGATTAGGGGTATCAGTGGGGTCAGGGTTATCTTTAGGGTAAGGGGTAGTATCAGGATTAGGGGTATCAGTGGGGTTAGGGTTGTCTTTAGGGTAAGGGGTAGTATCGGGATTAGGGGTATCAGTGGGGTTAGGGTTATCTTTAGGGTAAGGGGTAGTATCAGGATTAGGGGTATCAGTGGGGTTAGGGTTATCTTTAGGGTAAGGGGTAGTATCAGGATTAGGGGTATCAGTGGTGTTAGGGTTGTCTTTAGGGTAAGGTGTAATATCAGGATTAGGGGTATCAGTGGGGTTAGGGTTATCTTTAGGGTAAGGTGTAGTATCGGGATTAGGGGTATCAGTGGGGTTAGGGTTATCTTTAGGGTAAGGGGTAGTATCAGGATTAGGGGTATCAGTGGGGTTAGGGTTATCTTTAGGGTAAGGGGTAGTATCAGGATTAGGGGTATCAGTGGGGTTAGGGTTATCTTTAGGGTAAGGGGTAGTATCAGGATTAGGGGTATCAGTGGGGTTAGGGTTATCTTTAGGGTAAGGGGTAGTATCAGTATTAGGGGTATTAGTGGGGTTAGGGTTATCTTTAGGGTAAGGTGTAGTATCGGGATTAGGGGTATCAGTGGGGTCAGGGTTATCTTTAGGGTAAGGGGTAGTATCGGGATTAGGGGTATCAGTGGGGTTAGGGTTATCTTTAGGGTAAGGGGTAGTATCGGGATTAGGGGTATCAGTGGGGTTGGGGTTATCTTTAGGGTAAGGGGTAGTATCAGGATTAGGGGTATCAGTGGGGTCAGGGTTATCTTTAGGGTAAGGGGTAGTATCAGGATTAGGGGTATCAGTGGGGTTAGGGTTATCTTTAGGGTAAGGGGTAGTATCAGGATTAGGGGTATCAGTGGGGTTAGGGTTATCTTTAGGGTAAGGGGTAGTATCAGGATTAGGGGTATCAGTGGGGTCAGGGTTATCTTTAGGGTAAGGGGTAGTATCGGGATTAGGGGTATCAGTGGGGTCAGGGTTATCTTTAGGGTAAGGGGTAGTATCAGGATTAGGGGTATCAGTGGGGTTAGGGTTATCTTTAGGGTAAGGGGTAGTATCGGGATTAGGGGTATCAGTGGGGTTAGGGTTATCTTTAGGGTAAGGGGTAGTATCGGGATTAGGGGTATCAGTGGAGTCAGGGTTAAATGGAAGACAAATAGGAAACATGGGTGAGGGGACAACACTCCACTAGACACAAAGTGAATGACCAGATATAACAATGAGTCTAACGCTGAAAAGTGATACAATGAATACAATGAAGAAGGAAATAAACCATTTTGTACACAGTTGATATACGGAAATGACATATCAGTCCATCTTTTATACCGGGATACCAGGACAGTGTGAATGATCATCAACACAAGTGTAAAGTCTCAATAATAGATCTTGAGAAGGTGCTTCATGAAGTTCAGTCAAGAAAAGTAAGGTCGGTACACTTATACCGGATGGGGCGGACACATGTACCTTACAAGCACACGGGTCAACCCGGCACGGTGAGGACTTGGCCTCAATCTGTAAAATGCAGCAGTAGGTGGAAGGTAGAACCTCAAGGATGGATGATGAAAGATCGTACTTCAGACAAACGAACTCCAAGGCGTGCAGCAGATGTTAAATCATTCAATGGGCATCAAACATGAAAAATAAATGGATCCACATAGTGTAATACCGTAAGGTCTTTTATTTAAAAGTTACAGAGTTGTAGATTGCCACAAACATCAGGGTTGGGGTTGGGGTTAGGGTTATCTTTAGGGTAAGGGGTAGTATCAGGATTAGGGTTATCAGTGGGGTCAGGGTTAGCTTTAGGGTAAGGGGTAGTATCAGGATTAGGGGTATCAGTGGGGTTAGGGTTATCTTTAAGGTAAGGGGTAGTATGAGGATTAGGGGTATCAGTGGGGTCAGGGTTAGCTTTAGGGTAAGGGGTAGTATCAGGATTAGGGGTATCAGTGGGGTTAGGGTTATCTTTAGGGTAAGGGGTAGTATGAGGATTAGGGTTATTAGTGGGGTCAGGGTTAGCTTTAGGGTAAGGGGTAGTATGATGATTAGGGGTATTAGTGGGGTTAAGGTAAGAATTAGCATTAGAGCTCAGGTTATCTTTAGGGTAAGTGATGGTATTAGGATTAGAAGTAGGGTTATCACTGGGTTCAGGGTTATCAATAGGACTAGGGATAGCTTTAGGGTAATGGGTAATATCAGGAATAGAGTTATTAGTGGGGTTAAGATAATAGTTAGCATTAGGACCCCGATTAGCTTTAGGGTAGTATTGGGATTAGGGGTTTTAGTAGGGTCAGGGTTAGTAGTAGGACAAGGGTTAGCTTTAGGGTAAGGGGTAAAATTAGGATTAGGGTCACATTTAGAATTAGGGTTATCAGTGGGGTTGGGGTCAAAGTAAGCATTGGCACTAGGTTGAGAGCTAGGTTTAGGATTTTCAGGGAGGTTAGGGTTATCAATAGGAATAGGGTTATCTTTAGGGTAAGGGGCGGTGTTAGGATTAGGACTAGAAGTAGGGGTATCAGTGAGGTCAGGGTTATTAATAGGAATATGGTTATCTTTAGGGTAAGGGTTGGTGTTAGGATTAGAGTTAGAAGTAGGGGTATCAGTGAAGTTGGGGTTGGCATGAGGACAAGGGGTATCTTTAGGGTAAGGGTTGGTGTTAGGATTAGAAGTAGGGGTATCAGAAAGGTCAGGGTTGGTATTAGGACAAGGGTTATCTCTAGGGTAAGGGTTGGTGTTAGGGTTAGAAGTAGGGGTATCAGTGAGGTCAGGGTTAGCATTAGGACAAGGGTTATCTTTAGGATAAGGGTTGGTGTTAGGATTAGAAGTAGGGGTATCAGTGAGGTCAGGGTTGGTATTAGGACAAGGGTTATCTTTAGGGTAAGGGGTGGTATTAGGATTAGAAGTAGGGGTATCAGAAAGGTCAGGGTTGGTATTAGGACAAGGGTTATCTTTAGGGTAAGGGTTGGTGTTAGGGTTAGAAGTAGGGGTATCAGTGAGGTCAGAGTTAGCATTAGGACAAGGGTTATCTTTAGGGTAAGGGGTGGTATTAGGATTAGGATTAGAAGTAGGGGTATCAGTGAGGTTAGGGTTGGTATTAGGACAAGGGTTATCTTTAGGGTAAGGGGTGGTGTTAGGTTTAGGATTAAAAGTAGGGGTATCAGTGAGGTTGGGGTTGGCATTAGGACAAGGGTTATCTTTAGGGTAAGGGGTGGTGTTAGATTAGGGTTAAGGTTGGCTATTTAGCCACTGATGATCATGTCAGATGCCACCTCCATATAGTACATTTTGGGCTAATGTTGGTGAAATGTTGACAAAGGAACCATGGGTAATTTTGTTGGGAAATCACTCCACTCATCCCCACTTAGGACAAACAGTACAAACTATCATAAGGGTGTGATGGTGAGTTAGTCATCTCTACCATATTGTCATAGTGACCTCTCTATAGGTTTCTTACACAAAGAAAAGCTAAGATTTACTGTGCAGGCCAGAAGAAGACAATATGGGAAGATAGCTAGCTATAGTTCCGAAAGAAAAAGATAATTTTATTCAAAACAGCAAATACAGTAATAACACGTTCCGAGGATCTGAGTCTCCTTCATCAAGGCTGCGAGATATACGGTCAGGAGAAAGATTGAATTGGTTGAATTGAGCAACATAGGAGAGTGACTTCCTTGGAGATGCATTGCATTTAAGGTTCTAGTGAACTCATTAAAGGAAGATGTTGCCTAGGGGTTACCAGTAGGGATGAGCTTCGTGTTCGAGTCGAACCCATGTTCGACTCGAACATCGGCTGTTCGATCGTTCGCCGAATTGCGAACGTTATGGGCCGTTCGCGCTAAATTCGTGTGGCGCGTCACGGCCCATAATTCACTGCGGCATCGCAGTGCATTGCTGGCTGATGATTGGCCAAGCATGCACTATGACCCGCATGCTTGGCCAATCACAGCGCCGTCAGTAGAGAGAGCTGTAATTGGCCAAAGCCAGGGTGGCTTTGGCCAATTATGGCTCAGGGGATTTAGTACACACCCCACACTATATAAGGCCGCCTGCACGGCGGCCCTGTGTAGTGTGTGTTCCGGTGTGCTGAGAGATAGAGAGAGAGAGAGACAGTGTCATTTGATTTGAGTTAGATAGATTAGGCAGAACAGTCAGTCAGTTAGCTGCACTTACAGTGTATTGTGTATATATATGCATCCCAGGTGTTGCATATATATATATACACTGTATTCAGTTTAGCTAGATCCGTTCCTGTTATCTTCTATCTAGACTATTTACATTTAATGCAGTGCGTCCTGCTCACAGTGTTCAGCTAGATCCGTTCCTGCTATTTACATTTAGTGCAGTGCGTCCTGCTCACAGTGTTCAGCTAGATCCGTTCCTGTTATCTTCTAGACTATTTACATTTAGTGCAGTGCGTCCTGCTCACAGTGTTCAGCTAGATCCGTTCCTGCAATTTACATTTAGTGCAGTGCGTCCTGCTCACAGTGTTCAGCTAGATCCGTTCCTGCTATTTACATTTAGTGCAGTGCGTCCTGCTCACAGTGTTCAGCTAGATCCGTTCCTGCAATTTACATTTAGTGCAGTGCGTCCTGCTCACAGTGTTCAGCTAGATCCGTTCCTGCTATTTACATTTAGTGCAGTGCGTCCTGCTCACAGTGTTCAGCTAGATCCGTTCCTGCTATTTACATTTAGTGCAGTGCGTCCTGCTCACAGTGTTCAGCTAGATCCGTTCCTGCTATTTACATTTAGTGCAGTGCGTCCTGCTCACAGTGTTCAGCTAGATCCGTTCCTGCTATTTACATTTAGTGCAGTGCGTCCTGCTCACAGTGTTCAGCTAGATCCGTTCCTGCTATTTACATTTAGTGCAGTGCGTCCTGCTCACAGTGTTCAGCTAGATCCGTTCCTGCTATTTACATTTAGTGCAGTGCGTCCTGCTCACAGTGTTCAGCTAGATCCGTTCCTGTTATCTTCCTACTGACAGGCAGGCTTGTCTGGTTACAGTATATAAAGCTACCTGAAGAAAATTACAGGTGTTCTATTTGATCCTATTAGTACCACGGTCAGGCAGCTAGACTATTTACATTTAGTACAGTGCGTCCTGCTCACAGTGTACAGCTAGATCCGTTCCTGTTATCTTCCTACTGACAGGCAGGCTTGTCTGGTTACAGTATATAAAGCTACCTGAAGAAAATTACAGGTGTTCTATTTGATCCTATTAGTACCACGGTCAGGCAGCTAGACTATTTACATTTAGTACAGTGCGTCCTGCTCACAGTGTACAGCTAGATCCGTTCCTGTTATCTTCCTACTGACAGGCAGGCTTGTCTGGTTACAGTATATAAAGCTACCTGAAGAAAATTACAGGTGTTCTATTTGATCCTATTAGTACCACGGTCAGGCAGCTAGACTATTTACATTTAGTACAGTGCGTCCTGCTCACAGTGTTCAGCTAGATCCGTTCCTGTTATCTTCCTACTGACAGGCAGGCTTGTCTGGTTACAGTATATAAAGCTACTTGAAGAAAATTACAGGTGTTCTATCCCAGCTTAGTGCAGCTACAGGCCATTAGTATGTCTGGAAGGCCAAGAAGGAGAGGCAGACAGTCACAAGCCAATAAGAGAGGGCAAGCAGGCTCTGTGTCTAGTGCTGGTCGTGGAGACGGTGCATCCTCATCAGCACGTGGCCATGGGACACGCTTGGCCTTTTTTTCGGCAGCTGGCCATGTTGAGCCGCAACATGCGGAAGACTTGGTCGAGTGGATGACCAAGCCGTCCTCATCCTCCTCATCCTCTCTCACCCATGCCCAGGGTGCTTTGTCTGGCAAAGCAGCGGCCTCTTCCCTCAGCTCAATGTCATCAGTGACTCCTTCCCTAGCTCCACCATGTCCTCATGAGGATTCCCTCGAACTGTTTGACCACAGTGTTGGGTACATGCTCCAGGAGGATGCCCAGCGTTTGGAAGGCTCTGATGACGATACTGAGCTCGATGAAGGCAGTAACATGAGCGCGGACAGAGGGGGTGCCCAAGAAGGACAGCAATCTGGCAGTCATGCTCCCCCTGCTGCAGCATACTGCCAGGTTTGCTCCAGTGATGAGGAGGGAGGGGATGATGAGGTCACTGACTCAACGTGGGTGCCTGATAGGAGAGAGGAGGAGGAGGAGGAGGAGGAGGAGGAGGAGGAGGAGGAGGAGGCGGCAGCACATCACCAACGAGGCAGGATGCCCTCCAGGGGCCAGCCTAAGGGCAGCACATTGACTGCATCACACCCCAAAGCTCCACATGTGCAGGGCGCTGCAGTCTCTGCGCGTTATTCAAAAAGTTCTTTGGTGTGGGCCTTTTTTGAGACGAGTGCATCAGATCGCACCGCTGCTATTTGCAACATATGTCTCAAGCGTATCTCGCGTGGCCAAAATATCTCCCGCTTGGGTACCACATGCTTGACCAGACATATGTTGACCTGCCATGCAGTTCGTTGGCAAGCGTATCTAAAAGACCCACACCAAAGAACAAAGAGGATCTCTCCTTGCTCCTCATCAGCTGAGATTTCCAACCCCACTAGACCTTCAGTCCTCTCTGAGACCTGCAGTGAGAGGAATGAAGGTGTAGAATTAGGTGTGTCACAGCCAAGTACTTGTGGGCAATCTGCTTTTGGTACACCGACGTCAGATTGTACCAGGCAAATTTCCCTGCCCCAGCTGCTGCACCGCCGAAAGAAGTTTGCTCCCAGCCATCCACATGCCCAGCGGTTGAATGCTAGCTTGGCAAAATTGCTAGCACTTCAACTGCTGCCTTTTCAGTTGGTAGACTCTGCCCCCTTCCGTGAGTTTGTGGAATGTGCGGTTCCTCAGTGGCAGGTACCCAAACGCCACTTTTTCTCACGGAAGGCGATTCCGGCTCTCTACCGGCATGTGGAAGGCAATGTCCATGCCTCGCTGGACAGGGCGGTCAGCGGTAAGGTGCATATTACCGCTGACTCATGGTCCAGCAGGCATGGACAGGGACGTTACCTAAGTTTCACGGCGCATTGGGTGACTCTGCTGGCAGCTGGGAAGGATGCAGGACAAGGTGCAGTAGTGTTGGAGGTTGTTCCGCCACCACGCCTCCAAAATGCTGATTGTGACACACCTCTCTCCTCCACCCCCTCCTCTTCTTCTTCCTCCATGGCCTCTTCCTCGGAACCAGCGGTGCTCCGTAGGCGTTCAAGGGGCTACGCAAGTACGCAGGCCAAAAGATGCCATGCGGTGCTTGAGCTGGTGTGCTTGGGGGACAGGAGCCACACTGGGGCAGAGGTTCTGTCAGCTCTGCAGGGGCAGGTTCAGAGGTGGTTGACGCCACGCCAACTTAAGGCAGGAATGGTGGTTTGCGACAATGGCACCAACCTCCTCTCTGCCCTCCGACAGGGACAAATGACCCATGTGCCCTGTTTGGCTCACGTCCTTAACTTGGTGGTGCAGCGGTTCTTGGGCAGGTACCCGGGCTTACAGGATGTCCTGAGGCAGGCCAGGAAAGTCTGTGTGCATTTCCGCCGGTCATATAATGCCAGTGCTCGGCTGACGGACCTCCAAAAGGAGTTTAACCTGCCCAAGAACCGCCTAATCTGTGACATGCCCACCAGGTGGAACTCAACGTTGGCCATGCTGCAGCGGCTGCACACGCAGCAGAGGGCCATCAATGAGTACCTGTGCGACTATGGCACCAGGACAGGGTCAGGGGAGCTTGGTTTTTTTTCCCCACGCCAGTGGGCCATGATCAGGGATGCATGCACTGTCCTGTCACCATTCGAGGAGGCCACGAGGATGGTGAGCAGTGACAGTGCATGCATCAGTGACACTGTCCCCCTTGTCCACCTGTTGGAGCACACGCTGCGTGGAATAATGGACAGGGCACTTGAGGCAGAACAGAGGCAGGAAGAGGAGGACTTTCTTAGCTCTCAAGGCCCCCTTTATCCAGACAGTGTTCCTGCGTGCCCGCCGATCACACAGGAAGAGGACGAGGAGGAAGAGGAGGAGGAGGAAGATTGTGTCAGTATGGAGGTGGAGCCTGGCACTCAGCATCAGCAGCAGTCTTTAAGGGATCAGTCCCAAGAAACACATGGACTTGTACGTGGCTGGGAGGAGGTGGCTGCGGACCATGTCGTTTTTAGTGACCCAGAGGACTCCGGACCGAATGCCTCAGCAAACCTACGCTGCATGGCCTCCCTGATCCTGCAAAGCCTGCGTAAGGATCCTCGTATTCGTGGTATCAAGGAGAAGGACCAATACTGGCTGGCAACCCTCCTTGATCCACGTTACAAGGGTAAGGTTGCGGACCTTATCTTGCCATCGCAGAGGGAGCAGAGGATGAAACATCTTCGGGAGGCCTTGCAGAAAGGTCTGTGCAACGCGTTCCCAGAGACTGGGAGGTTACAAACTCCTGTTTCTGGACAACGTGTTGCTGAGGCTTCGGTCAGTCAAAGAAGGAGCGGTGGAGAAGGTGGCCGTCTGACCGATGCGTTCAGACAATTTTTTGGTCCGCAGCCCCAAGGTATGATCGGTTCCAGCAACCATCGCCAGCGTCTGTTTTACATGGTGCAGGAATACCTAGGGGCAAGATCAGACTTGGACACCTTTCCCACCGAAAATCCTCTGGGTTACTGGGTCTTGAGGATGGATCACTGGCCAGAGCTTGCACAGTATGCAATTGAGCTACTGGCCTGTCCTGCATCCAGCGTTCTTTCGGAACGCACATTCAGTGCTGCTGGAGGCGTGGTAACCGATCACAGGGTGCGTCTGTCCACCGACTCGGTCGATCGGCTGACCTTCATAAAAATGAATGAGTCTTGGATCACCACCAGCTACCAAGCACCTGATGCTGATGTAACCGAATAATTTTTTTTGAAATCTCAGATCCCTTCAAAGACTGCCTATGCTGATGCTGAGTGACTATCCCTGAGTAATTATCCTCTTCCTCCTCAATCATCACGCTGATAGCTTGTAAGAACATTTTTGGTTCTGGGCGCCACCACCAGTGCCTAAGGCACAATTTTTCAGCCCCTGTTTAACAGGGGCGTGTAATTACAATTTTTGATGTAATACTTTGCAGCAGGGCTCGTTCCTGCATTCCAACTAGAGTGTCTGTGAGGGGTTGCAGTGTTGTGGCACCAGCACCAGTGCCTAAGGCCCAATTTTTCTGCCCCTGTCTAACAGGGGCGTGTAATTACAATTTTTGAAGCAATAATTTGCAGCAGGGCTCGTTCCTGCGTTCCAACTAGAGTGTCTGTGAGGGGTTGCAGTGTTGTGGCACCAGCACCAGTGCCTAAGGCCTAATTTTTCAGCTCCTGTTCAACAGGGGCATGTAATTACAATTCTTGATCTAATATTTCACAGCAGGGCCCTGTGAGGGCTTACAGTGTTGTGGCCACAGCAACACCTAAGGCCCAAATTTCTGCTGAGTATATAGGGCAGGACCCTACTTTCAAACATCTAACTTACAAACGACTCCTACTTGCAAACGGAAGGAGACAACAGGAAGTGAGATGAAATCTACCCCTAGGAAGGGAAATTCTCTCCTGTAAGAGTTAATATGGGAAAACAATTTCTCCTTTCCACTGATGCTTTCCAATCCTTGTTCCACAAAAAAACCCAAATTTTCAAAAAACATTTTTCATTGGGACAAAAAAGTGAGGTGAAATCTTCTGAAGAGGAGGAAAGACAGCAAAACAAATGTCACAGGGGTGATAACCCTTCCCTATGTTTTCCAAAAAGCTTAGAAAAGATTTTTTGGCTGGAGCTAAACACGTTAAAAATGTTCAAAATTACAAACAGATTCTACTTAACAACAAACCTACAGTCCCTGTCTTGTTTGCACCGCCTGTATACTGCTGTTCAGAGTATATAGGGCCTTTCCTTATTTTAATTTGGGTGCGGGGTTCCCCTTAATATCCATACAAGACCCAAAGGGCCTGGTAATGGACTGGGGGGTACCCATGCCGTTTGTCTCACTGATTTTCATCCATATTGCCATGACCCGACATGACATTAAACCCGCAAGCAGTTTTAAATGAGATTTTTTCCTTTAAAAATGACATTTGGTGCAGGGACTGTTCTAAACATGGGAAACACGCGTCACTTTACAGGCATACTATAGACACACCCCAGGTACGATATTTAAAGGAATATTTCACTTTTTTTTTTTTACTTTAAGCATCATTAAAATCACTGCTCCCGAAAAAACGGCCGTTTTTAAAAGTTTTTTTTGCATTGATACATGTCCCCTGGGGTAGGACCCGGGTCCCCAAACCCTTTTTAGGACAATACCATGCAAATTAGCCTTTAAAATGAGCACTTTTGATTTTGAACGTTCGAGTCCCATAGACGTCAATGGGGTTCTAACGTTCGTGCGAACTTTCGGTCCGTTCGCGGGTTCTGGTGCGAACCGAACCGGGGGGTGTTCGGCTCATCCCTAGTTACCAGAAGGAGGCACATCTTCAAGCTCTTGGAAGCAAGAATAAATAACACTATCCAAACCTTCAAACTGGTATGGGCTCCTTGGGTCCACTTAGATACCCCTCTTTAAAATGTATATTGAGATTCCAAGTCAGAAGTTTACCCGGGTGTCAGGGCCAAGTTCTGAACCCACAACCTCTGCTGTATCCAACAGTAGTTCTTCTTGCTGAACCACTTGGGATGCTGTACAGGTCCCTGTCTGATCTCTTAGAGCAATCTTGCCTTGTCACTTGTCTCTGGTGAGCTCTTTGTCCTCACAGGAACTTCCCATTTAAACCACACCTTTGCACTTCCTGTTTGCCAGATTATTGTGCTCTCTTCAGTTGATATCTTGCTCCTTTCCTGTACCTGAAGCTGTTCTTATCCCCACTACCACTCGTTACCGATCTTTGGCTTTTTCTTCAACTACGCTTCCGCTTGATCCCAACCTGTAACCACTTGTTACTGATTTTTGGCTTGTTCCTCGACTACGCTTCCGCTTGATCCCAACCTGCAACCACTCGTTACCGATCTTTGGCTTGTTCCTCAACTGTGCTTCCACTTGATTCCAACCTATGATCATTTGTTACTGATTTTTGGCTTGTTCCTTCGACCAAGCTTACACTTTATCCCAACCTGCAACCACTTGTTACTGATCTTTGGCTTGTTCCTCGACTACTTTCCACTTGATCCCAACCTGCAACCACGCGTTACCGATCTTGGACTTTTTCCTAAACTACTTTTCCACTTGATCCCAATCTGCAACCACTGGTTGCCCATCTTTGCCTTTTTCCTCAACTACTTTTCCACTTGATCCCAACCTGCAACCACTTGTTACTGATCTTTGGCTTGTTCCTCGACTACTTTCCACTTGATCCCAACCTGCAACCACCCGTTACCGATCTTGGACTTTATCCTAAACTACTTTTCCACTTGATCCCAATCTGCAACCACTGGTTGCCCATCTTTGCCTTTTTCCTCAACTACTTTTCCACTTGAGCCCAACCTGCAACCACTTGTTACTGATCTTTGGCTTGTTCCTCGACTACTTTCCACTTGATCCCAACCTGCAACCACCCGTTACCGATCTTGGACTTTATCCTAAACTACTTTTCCACTTGATCCCAATCTGCAACCACTGGTTGCCCATCTTTGCCTTTTTCCTCAACTACTTTTCCACTTGATCCCAACCTGCAACCACTTGTTACTGATCTTTGGCTTGTTCCTCGATTACTTTCCACTTGATCCCAACCTGCAACCACCCGTTACCGATCTTGGACTTTATCCTAAACTACTTTTCCACTTGATCCCAATCTGCAACCACTGGTTGCCCATCTTTGCCTTTTTCCTCAACTACTTTTCCACTTGATCCCAACCTGCAACCACTTGTTACTGATCTTTGGCTTGTTCCTCGACTACTTTCCACTTGATCCCAACCTGCAACCACCCGTTACCGATCTTGGACTTTTTCCTAAACTACTTTTCCACTTGATCCCAATCTGCAACCACTGGTTGCCCATCTTTGCCTTTTTCCTCAACTACTTTTCCACTTGATCCCAACCTGCAACCACTTGTTACTGATCTTTGGCTTGTTCCTCGACTACTTTCCACTTGATCCCAACCTGCAACCACCCGTTACCGATCTTGGACTTTTTCCTAAACTACTTTTCCACTTGATCCCAATCTGCAACCACTGGTTGCCCATCTTTGCCTTTTTCCTCAACTACTTTTCCACTTGATCCCAACCTGCAACCACTTGTTACTGATCTTTGGCTTGTTCCTAGACTACACTTCCGCTTGATCCCAACCTGTAACCACTGGGTACCGATCTTTGCCTTCTTCCTCAACTACTTTTTCACTTGATCCCAACCTGCAACTACTGGTTACTGATCTTTGCCTTCTTCCTCAACTACTTTTTCACTTGATCCCAACCTGTAACCACTGGATACCGATCTTTGCCTTTTTCCTCAACTACTTTTTCACTTGATCCCAACCTGCAACTACTGGTTACTGATCTTTGCCTTTTTCCTCAACTACTTTTCTACTTGATCCCAACCTGCAACCACTGGTTACCGATCTTTGGCCTGTTCCTCGACTGCTCTTCTGCTTGATCCCAACCTGCAACCACTTGCTACATATATTTGGCTTGTTTACTGACTACACTTCTGCTTGATCCCTAAGTGCTATATCTGCTACTGTTCACCTCCTGCTGGGGCGATCCTGAGGACCATGACCTGGTACTAACATATAGCAAAACACATCTTCACCATCGGGAGAATACCAGTTAGTACTTAGACCAGGCACCTCAGGTGAGCCCATGTCACCCGCCAGGGTGACCTCCTTGCATACCTATCCTGCAAGTTGGTGGGAGCATCTCTGCTGTTATAGCTACTGGTCCCTGAGCTTGATCCCTGACCATGACACCGGGCTAACTCTTGGGCTCTCTCCCATTCCTTTACTACCCACCCCCCCTTCTGGTGATGTCAGGGGCCACGGTTGACATCCACTACGCCATGTAAGTTGACAACCATTGGTTTATGTAAAAGGTAAAAATGGGATATTAGTTTCATATTCATATTAAAAAATATATATATTTATCAATCCCACATTATTTAACAATTATCAGACCTTCATTTAATGACCTCATAGATTACATTCCGATTTAAGTCAAAAGTAAGAAAATAAATTTGAAATAAACATGAAATTATTTTTTTTTTAAATATTTGCTGATAACAACCTCTCAGTATAAGACCTAATGCAATTTGTTTTTTCAATTTTTTTTTTTTTTATTAATTTTATTACGATTATTTTTTCAATTTTATTACGTTGTTTTCTATTTTTTTTTTATTTTATTACGATTTTTTTTTCAATTTTTTTTTTTTATTGTTTTTTTAAGATTTTTTTTTTTTAACACACTGTGACCAGAGCAACATAATGTTACCACAGTAACATTGTACTACTCTGGGGAATGGATCAGGATTTTTTAATTTTTTTTTTTTACACATTATGATTGCTTATAGCAATGAATTTCACTGGCTTAAGCAAGCATTTTACTGAATGAAATCGATTAATTTAGTGTTTTTTTTGTTGTGATCAGCTGTGATTGTCTGTGATTGGCCCTGTCTGTATCATGCGATCACTGTGACCAATCACAACTAACAGCACCATTGTAGCAATAAATGGCATGAATGGAAGCGACCCATTGTTTTATCTGCTGTGATTGGTCACAACAGTCACATACGACATCAACCCAGAACGATGAACGTCCAACTCGGCCGTCAAATTGCTAGAAGCTGGGCAAGAACTGGTTAAACGCCACGTGAGCACCGGCATCTGAAGAGGAAGGACCCTGGCCCTGATCCCCTCAGGGTGCAAAGCTCTTGACAGGAACTGGGATACTCATAGTCCACCCAGCCAAAAACCAGGTGGACCCCTTTCTTCCGGAAGCCTGCCGAAGCAAGGCCTATCCAACTAGTACTAGGTGGGGCCAAAAGACCCGGCCCAGGAGGAAGGTGTGTCAAAAGAGTGCAATAGTGCAGTGACCTTGATGCCATAATAGACTCAAGTGAGCTCCCCCCATCGTGGTAATTTCTGGTACCCCCCCCTGGACTGCCACTCCAGGGGCCACATACAACGCAGGCTTCTCTCAGCTCAGCCCCTGGCCAGACCAGAGCACCACCATGCCTACCAGGAAGCCATTAGAACTTTGGGAGAACCTTGAGAACCTTGACCTTAACCCGGGACAAGTCTGGTACACCAGGCCAGTATCAACCCCCGGAAGGGGGAAAAGGCACTCCCATCATTCCCACCTAATTAAATTAGGAGGAATATTAGCCAAGGCCCCCCTAAGCACCAGCTTTCTTCCTCCCAGCAACTAATAGGAACAGATAAGGAGAAGGAAAAAAAATGCTTGAATAAAACTGGGTTTTTTTTTCAAATAAAAACAAAAAAAAGTGCTTGAATAAAATTAGGGTTTCATTTTTTTTTTTTAACATAATAGGTGTTGGGTTTTTCAAAAAGCAAAAAAAATGCTTGAATAAGGCTGGGTTTTTTCAAAAAAATGCATGAAAATGTTTTTCTTTTTTCAAATAAAAAAAAAAAAACAAAAACAAAAAAAAAATGCTTGAATAAAACAGTTTAAAAAAAAATGCTTGAATAAAACTGTTTTTTTTCAAATAAATATAAAACAAGTGCTTAATTAAAATTAGGGTTTGATTTTTTTTTTTTTAATAAAACAGGTGTTGGGTTTTTCAAAAAGCAAAAAAAAAATGCTTGAATAAGGCTGGGTTTTTTTTTAAGAAAAAAACTAAAAAATGCTTGAAAAAACTGTTTTTCAAAATAAAAAACAAAAAATGCTTGATTAAAAAGGGTTTAAAAAAAAACAAAACAAGAAATAGCTTGAATAGAACTGTTTTTTTTAAATAAATAATTAAAAAATGCTTGAATAATAAATAAATACAAATAAAAAATGCTTACATAAAACATTTTTTTAAAATAAATAAATAAAAATAAAAAATGTTTGAATAAGAACAGTTACTACACTTGATTTTAGCCAGAAGGCTGAGAAGGTTCTCTCTGTTTACCAATCCATTGGTCCTCTGTGGAAAATCTGAAGTAAGGCTTCACGGATTTGCTTGTTCTTGGCACTGTAGATGATGGGGTTGAGCATGGATGGAAAGAACAGGTACGCATTGGCCAAGAGGGTCAGAAATAATGGTGAGACCTCTTTTCCGAACCTGTGTACCAAGGACAGCGCCACCATAGGGGCATAGAATAGAAACACAGCACAGAGGTGGGACACGCAGGTGTTAAATAACTTATAACGGTCCGTTTTGGTGACGTGAAGGACGGCTCGGACTATCAGAATGTAGGACAAGACAATAAGCAGGGAATCCAGCGTAACCGTGCAAAGGATAACCGCAAGACCATACATGATGTTGAAGGTATTCGTTCCATGACAAGCCAACTTCATAACATCTTGGTGCAAGCAGTACGAATGGGACAGGGCATTACCCTTGCAGTAGGGCAGGAATTTCAGGCTCAATACTGGTGGGATATGGAGAAGGGTTCCCCGGAGGGCAGAGAGGAGACCAATCTTGGCCACAACAGAGCTGGTAAGAATGGACGTGTATCTTAAAGGATGACAAATGGCGACATATCGATCGAAGGCCATGGCCACCAGGAGTGAAGACTCGGTGATGGAGAGCGAATGGATGAAGAACATCTGCAGGAGGCACAGCTGAGATTTGACGGCCTCGTGGTCAAACAGGAAAACAGCTAGGACCGAGGGGCTGGTGACCAGTGTGAAGAGAAGGTCGGTGACGGCCAGCATGGAGAGAAGGAAGAAGACGGGTTGGTGAAGTTTGTAATCTTTGACGATCACGAGAAGGATTAGACCGTTCCCAATGATGGATGTGAAGAACATGAAGCAGAATGGAAGTGAGATCCAGCCGTAGAGTGACTCCAGCCCTGGCATGCCCGTCAGGAGGAACATGGCAGGGATTTGGCTCTTGTTTGGCAACATCGTGAAAATCTGTCAGGAAAGTAAATGTAATAATACAAATTAAATCTTAAAAAAATGGTAACAACTGTGGAGACTAGGGATGAGCTTTGTGTTCGAGTCGAACCCATCCCATCGTCTGTTTTTGCGAACGATATGGGCCGCTCGCGCCAAAATCGCGTGGCGCGTCACAGCCCATAATTCACTGCGGCGTCGCAGTGCATTGCTGGCTGATGATTGGCCAAGCATGCACTATGACCCGCATGCTTGGCCAATCACAGCGCAGTCTGAACAGAGAGCCGTAATTGGCCAAAGCCAAGGAGGCTTTGGCCAATTATGGCTCAGGGGATTTAGTACATGCCCCACACTATATAAGGCCACCTGCAAGGCGGCCCTATGTAGTGTGTATCGGCATTCAGAGAGAGAGAGAGAGAGACAGACAGACAGACATACAGTGTCATTTGATTTAAGTTAGATAGATTAGGCAAGACAGTCAGTGAGTTAGCTGCACTTACAGTGTATTGTATATATGTATTGTTTCACCGCGCATTGGGTGACTCTGCTGGCAGCTGGGAAGGATGCAGGACAAGGTGCAGTAGTGTTGGAGGTTGTTCCGCCACCACGCCTCCAAAATGCCACTACTAATGATTGTGACACACCTCTCTCCTCCACCCCCTCGGAACCAGCGGAGCTCCGTAGGCGTTCAAGGGGCTACGCAAGTACGCAGGCCAAAAGATGCCATGCGGTGCTTTAGCTAGTGTGCTTGGGGAACAGGAGCCACACTGGGGCAGAGGTTCTGTCAGCTCTGCAGGAGCAGGTTCAGAGGTGGTTGACGCCACTCCAACTAAGGCAGGAATGGTGGTTTGCGACAATGGCACCAACCTCCTCTCTGCCCTCCGACAGGGACAACTGACCCATGTGCCCTGTTTGGCTCACGTCCTTAACTTGGTGGTGCAGCGGTTCTTGGGCAGGTACCTGGGCTTACAGGATGTCCTGAGGCAGGCCAGGAAAGTCTGTGTGCATTTCCGCTGGTCATATAATGCCAGTGGTCGGCTGGCAGACCTCCAAAAGGAGTTTAACCTGCCCAAGAACCGCCTAATCTGTGACATGCCCACCAGGTAGAACTCAACGTTGGCCATGCTGCAGCGGCTGCACATGCAGCAGAGGGCCATCAGTAAGTACCTGTGTGACTATGGCACCAGGAAAGGGTCAGGGATCCATGCACTGTCCTGTCACCATTTGAGGAGGGCACGAGGATGGTGAGCAGTGACAGTGCATGCATCAGTGACACTGTCCCCCTTGTCCACCTGTTGGAGCACGCGCTGCGTGGAATAATAGACAGGGCACTTGAGGCAGAACAGAGGCAGGAAGAGGAGGACTTCCCTAGTTCTCAAGGCCCCCTTTATCCAGACAGTGTTCCTGCGTGCCCACCGATCACACAGGAAGAGGAGGAGGAAAAGGAGGAGGAGGAGGATTGCGTCAGTATGGAGGTGGAGCCTGGAACTCAGCATCAGCAGCAGTCTTTAAGGGATCAGTCCCAAGAAACACATGGACTTGTATGTGGCTGGGAGGAGGTGGCTGCGGATCATGTCGTCCTTAGTGACCCAGAGGACTCCAGACCGAATGCCTCTGCAATCCTACGCTGCATGGCCTCCCTGATCCTGCAAAGCCTGCGTAAGGATCCTTGTATTCGTGGTATCAAGGAGAAGAACCAATACTGGCTGGCAACCCTCCTTGATCCACGTTACAAGGGTAAGGTTGCGGACCTTATCTTGCCATCGCAGAGGGAGCAGAGGATGACACATCTTCGGGAGGCCTTGCAGAAAGGTCTGTGCAACGCGTTCCCAGAGACTGGGAGGTTACAAACTCCTGTTTCTGGACAACGTGTTGCTGAGGCTTCAGTCAGTCAAAGAAGGAGCGGTGGAGAAGGTGGCCGTCTGACCGATGCGTTCAGAAAATTTTTTGGTCCGCAGCCCCAAGGTATGATCGGTTCCAGCAACCATCGCCAGCGTCTGTTTTACATGGTGCAGGAATACCTAGGGGCAAGATCAGACTTGGACACCTTTCCCACCAAAAATCCTCTGGGTTACTGGGTCTTGAGGATGGATCACTGGTCAGAGCTTGCACAGTATGCAATTGAGCTACTGGCCTGTCCTGCATCCAGCGTTCTTTCGGAACGCATATTCAGTGCTGCTGGAGGCTTTGTAACCGATCACAGGGTGCGTCTGTCCACCGACTCGGTTGATCGACTGACCTTCATAAAAATTAATCAGTCTTGGATCACCACCAGCTACCAAGCACCTGATGCTGATGTAACCGAATAATTTTTTTTGAAATCTCAGATCCCTTCAAAGACTGCCTATGCTGATGCTGAGTGACTATCCTGAGTAATTATCCTCTTCCTCCTCAATGATCACGCTGATAGCTTGTAAGAACATTTTTGGTTCTGGGTGCCACCACCAGTGCCTAAGGCCCAATTTTTCTGTCCCTGTTTAACAGGGGCGTGTAATTACAATTCTTGATCTAATATTTCACAGCAGGGCCAGTCCCTGCACCCACCAAGAGTAACTGTGAGGGCTTACAGTGTTGTGGCCACAACAACACCTAAGGCCCAAATTTCTGCTGAGTATATAGGGCAGGCCCCTACTTTCAAACATCCAACTTACAAACGACTCCTACTTGCAAATGGAAGGAGACAACAGGAAGTGAGATGAAATCTACCCCTAGGAAGAGAAATTCTCTCCTGTAAGAGTTAATATGGGAAAAACATTTCTCCTTTCCACTGATGCTTTCCAATCCTTGTTCCACAAAAAACCCCAAATTTTTAAAAAACATTTGTCATTGGGACAAATAGTGAGGTGAAATCTTCTGAAGAGGAGCACAGACAGCAAAACAAATGTCACAGGGGTGATAACCCTTCCCTATGTTTTCCAAAAAGCTTAAAAAAGATTTTTTGGCTGGAGCTAAACACGTTAAAAATGTACCCGTTCAAAATTACAAAGAGATTCTACTTAACAACAAACCTACAGTCCCTGTCTTGTTTGTACTGCCTGTATACTGCTGTTCAGATTATATAGGGCCTGGTGGCCCCACACCTTTCCTTATTTTAATTTGGGTGCGGGGTTCCCCTTAATATCCATACAAGACCCAAAGGGCCTGGTAATGGACTGGGGGGTACCCATGCCGTTTGTCTCACTGATTTTCATCCATATTGCCGGGACCCGACATTACATTAAACCCGCAAGCAGTTTTAAATGAGATTTTTTCCTTTAAAAATGACATTTGGTGCAGGGACTGTTCTAAACACGGGAAACACGCGTCACTTTACAGGCATACTATAGACACCCCCCCAGGTACGATATTTAAAGGAATATTTCACTTTTTTTTCTACTTTAAGCATTATTAACCACTTCAATACCCGGCCATAGTCAAATGACGTCCACAGATGGGATCTCCCATCCTGGGTGAACGTCATATGACGTCCTCGGCTTTCCACCGCTACTGCGGGCCCCCGGGGGCCCGCAGAGTGGTGATCGGGGTACCGTTGTGTCCCTCAGAACACAGCCGTGGGGGTATTGAAGTGGCGGCAGCAGGCGGCGGAGCGGCAGGAACGGCAGATCTGTCAATGCAGAGCGGCATTGGGAAGCAGCGTGTATAATCTCTTCTAGTGCCTCCGGTGGCGTGCAGAGCGGTGATCAGGGCTGAGGCTTTAACCCTGGATACAGCTCAGCCCCGATCATTGTAGCCAATGAGATGGCTCTTCACCACGTGACTGGCTGTGTCCAATCACAGCCAGTCACTAATGTAAACAAACACAGTGTAACTGCTGTTGCTGGGCTCTTCTCCTCACACACCGATCCAGTGTGAGGAGAAGAGATCAGCTAACAGTGAGTTACCTACATATATGTACTACTGTGCTCAGATTGCCCCCCCTAAATAAAGAGTACCTGTCATCTAGAATACCTGTCATCTAGAGTACCTGTCCATCAGGAGTACCCGCCACCTCACCACCTGCCACCAAAGTACCCGCCACCTCATCACCTGCCACCAGAGTACTTGCCACCAGAGTACCCGTCACCTCACCACCAGAGTACCTGCCACCAGAGTACCTGCCACCTCACCACCGGCCACCAGAGTACCCGCCACCTCATCACTTGCCACCAGAGTACCTGCCACTAGAGTACCTGCCACCTCACCACCTGCCACCAGAGTACCCGCCACCTCACCACCTGCCACCAGAGTACATACAGCCAGTCAGCCACTATGTCTAGAAAGGTGTACACCCCAGAAGAGGCCAACAGGATCCGGAAGACGACGCCAAAAAAAATGTCGGGTGTGCACCAAAAAAGGAATTAGGAAAGATACCAGCTTCCATTGTACCGACTGTCCCTCCCAACCTGGCCTTTGCATCGGAGAATGCTTCAGGCGATATCACACTCTGGAAAATTATTAGTCCATATTTCTAATACTGCCATTTCCCCGTTTTTAATTTCTGTCCTGAATATTTACCTTCCTCAACCAACCATATTATTGCCTTCCATGTGAACCGACCCTGGTCTGTTTCTTGACTATGCCTCTGCCTACCGTCTGCATTGTTTTTCCGCCATGTTTTTGCCTTTCACGTGAACTGACCCTGGACTGTATCGACTATGCCTCTGCCTACCATCTATTTCTGCCTTTTACCTGCACTGACCTCGGCCTGTTGACCATGTTTTTGCCTGCCCCTTGGATTGATCTTTCACCCTGCTACACAGGGGTCTCACATATGTGAGGGGCTCTAGAATAGTGTTCGGAGTTCAGAAAAACAGTTTTTGGTTTTCTGTGTTCCCATAACAGGGTCTGGTTGCCCGGAGGCTTCAAAGCGATTTGGGTGGGAGAAGCCTCTACCCCTGTCCCCATTCTTTCCTGACCGATGCCCTAAGCTTGATGGTACTGCCTGCTCCCTGGACAAATACTCTGGCTGTGCTGACCATACCTCTGCCTGCTGCATGTACTAACTATGGACAGTATTCCTGCCTGCTGCATGGATGATCCTTTGATCCTTTTGCTGCTGCTGACCACATCCCTGCCTGCTATCTGGACTAATGCTTTGGCTGTGCTGACATCTCTACCTGTACTGACTATTCCTGCCTGCTGCCTGTTTTGCTGTCGCTGTCCACGTTCCTGCCTGCTGCCTGGGCCGATGCTCTTCTCTGTGGACCACTGCACTACTAAAACTACAGGTAATCTTTTCTTTACCCTTTACTCAGCAGAATGTATTTTGGTTTGTAATTGGTATGTACAGTACATGCTATGTGTTAGAAATATGAAGGGCCTTCAACAATGTGATAGGTTGGCAGGAATTTGTGTGTAATGTATGCTCCTAGAACAACTGACAGTGCTACTTGGATGTTGGGCCTCTGTATGTGGCCAGACTATGTAAAAGTCTCACACATGTGGTATCGCCGTACTCAGGAGGAGTAGCAGAATGTGTCATTGGGGTGTCATTTTTGCTATGTACATGCTATGTGTTGGACATATCTTATAAATGGACAACTTTGTATAAAAAAAATGTGTTTTCATTTTTTTTCCACATATTCCAAAAACTTCGGGAAAAAAATGAACCATTCAAAAGACTAATTATGCCTCATAAATTATACGTTGGGGTGTTAGCTTTCCAAAATGGGGTCATTTTGTGGGCGTTTCCATTGTCCTGGTGCTCCAGGGCCTTCAAAATTGTAATAGGTGGTTGAGAAATGAGATGTGTAATTTATGCATGTAGAACGCCTGACGGTGCTACTTTAGTATTGGGCCTCTGTATGTGGCCAGGCTGTGTAAAAGTCTCACACATGTGGTATCACTATACTCGGGAGGAGTAGCAGAATGTATTTTGGAGTGTCATTGCAAGTATGCATGTGCTGTGTGAGAGAAATAACTTGTTATTATGACAATTTTGTACAAAAAAAAAAAAGAAAAATTTCCAAGAATTGTGGGAAAAAATTACAACTTCAAAAAACTCACCATGCCTCTTACTAAATACCTTGGAATGTCTGCTTTCCAAAAAGGGGTAATTTGGGGGGTATTTGTACTTTCCTGGCTTGTTCGGGTCTCAAGAAATGAGATAGGCCTTCAGTACATCAGGTGTGATCAGATGTGATCATTTTTCAATGATTTGCACCATAATTTGTAGACTCTATAACTTTCACAGAGACCAAATAATATACACTAATTTGGGTTATTTTAACTAAAGATATGTAGCGGTATACATTTTGGCCCAAATTTATGAAGAGAAATTACTTATTTGCAAAATTTTACAATAGAAACTAAAAAAAAGTGTTTTTTTTTCAAAAATTTCTCTTTTTTTCCGCTTATATTGCAAAAAATAAAAAAAAACAGCAGTGATTAAATACCACCAAAAGAAAGCTATGTTTGTGAGGAAAAAAATGATAAAAATTTGATTTGGGTACAGTGTACCACGACTGAGTAATTGTCATTCAAAGTGTGAGAGCGCTGAAAGCTAAAAATTGGTCTGGGAAGGAAGGGTGTATAAAAGCCCTATATTGAAGTGGTTAAAATCACTGCTCCCGAAAGAAACGGCCGTTTTTAAAAGTTTTTTTTGCATTGATACATGTCCCCTGGGGCAGGACCCGGGTCCCCAAACACTTTTTAGGACAATACCATGCAAATTAGACTTTAAAATTCGCACTTTTGATTTCGAACGTTCGAGTCCCATAGACGTCAATGGGGTTCTAACGTTCCTGCGAATTTTAGGTCCGTTCGCAGGTTCTGGTGCGAACCGAACCGGGGGGTGTTCGGCTCATCCTTAGTGGAGACAAAAAAAATTCAACCCAATCACGAAAATCTCATAGAAGTCCTCTACAAAGGCCTTATCTCCTATCCAAACACCAAACTGGATCCCTCAACCATTTTCCATCCCTACATTTACTGCAGTCAGTTGCAGCCTAAAGCCGGGTACAAGCGGGCACATCGGCTGGTTCAATAAAAACCTTCGGCCCGTGTGTAAGGCAAGCAGTACCGGCTGATTGGTCGGCTTCTGTCGGACAAGCGGGGTGGAAAACCAGGATAAGAGCTCTGACCGGAGTGTCCTGGTGAGGGGCCTGTCTCCCCCCCCCCCATCAGAACACATAAGGACAGCGGAGGAGATCGCTATACGAACGTCGGATCGCCCCACCCCCTTGTCCTGGCCCTGCCAATCACTGCACCCGCTACCATGTGATTAGCTGTAACCAATCACAGCATCACAATAGTAAACAAGCTATCAGAGATAGAATTCATTCATGATAGTTAAAACTAGTGCTCATAACAATGATCATCACTGTTGTAACCAATAAACGGTGTTAAAAAAATAAAAAATAAAAAAATCTCCGATCACCCCTCTGATGACAGTATGTAAAAAAAAAAATAAAATAAAAAAAAAAAAGGTAAAAAAAAAAGAAAACAAAAGTAAAAAGAAAAAAAAAATCTCCGATCACCCCTCTGATGACAGTATGTAAAAAAAAAAATAAAATTAAAAAAAAAGGTAAAAAAAAAAGAAAACAAAAGTAAAAAGAAAAAAAAAATCTCCGATCACCCCTCCGATGACAGTATGTAAGAAAAATAAAATAAAAAAAGAAGGTAAAAAAAAAAAGAAAACAAAAGTAAAAAAAAAAAAGTTTTTAAAAATGTAACAAAAATAATTATTAATATTAATATTTTTTTTACATACTGCCACCAGTCAGTATCCCTGATCACCACCACACCAGTCATATGATTGCGTTGTACTGCACTGGTGACAGTATGTAAAGAAAAAAGAAAAATCCCCGATTGTCCCTCCCCCCCCAGAGTAGTACAGTGTCAATATGTATGTAAAATAAAAATGTAAAGAAAGGAAACTTTAAAAAAAAAAAATGGAATGAAAATCATTTAGTTTTTTTTTCTTTTACATACTATCACAAGTCAGTATCCCTGATCACCATCATTATATGATGATGCTGTATGGCGCTGGTGACAGTATGTGAAAAAAAATAATCTCTGATCACCCCCACAGAGTAATACTGTGGTGACACTAAATAGTAAGATGTGAAAAAAAAGTAAAAACATTTAAAAAAAAGTAAAAAAAGTTTTAAAAATGTATCAAATTATTATTATTATTATTATTATTATTATTATTATTATTGGTTTTTACATACTTGCCACCAGTCAGTATCCCTGATCACCACTACAACCCCAGAGTAGTACAGTGTCAATATGTAAGTAAAAAAAAATGTAAAGAAAGAAAGAAAGGAAACTTTAAAAAAAAAAAAAATAGGAATGAAAATCATTTAGTTTTTTTTCTTTTACATACTATCACCAGTCAGTATCCCTGATCACCATCATCATATGATGGCGCTGTACTACACTGGTGATGGTATGTAAAAAAAATTAAATAAACAAAAATCTCTGCTCACCCCCCACAGAGTAGTACAGTGTTACTACGGTGACACTGAACTACTCCAAGAACAGTATGTGAAAATTTAAAAAAAAAGAAAAAAAAAAAAGTTTTAAAAATGTAATAAAAATTATTATTATTATAATATTTTTTTCTTACATACCAGTCAGTATCCCTGATCACCACCACACCAGTTATATGATGACGCTGTATGGCACTGGTGACAGTATGTGGAAAAAAAAAAATCTCTGATTTCCCCCACAGAGTAGTAATATGGTCTCACTATGGTGACACTGAATGGTATGATGTTAGATGATAGTATGTGAAAAAAAAAAATAAAAAGAAAGAAAAAGAAAAAAAGTTATAAAAACGTATTAAATTATTATTATTAATTTTTTTTCTGTATTTTTCTGTTTATATAATAAATAATAATAAAAAAAACACAGTGGGGATCGAATACCACCAAAAAAAAGCTCTATTTGTGAGAAAAAAAAAATTTACTAGCCAACATTTGTCGGCGGAAAGTTGGCCAACAATTGTCTGAAGGAGCGTACTAACGGTCGGATTTTAGGCAAACGGTCTGTCATCGCACAATTCCCTGCCAAAAATCCGAATGTGTGTCTGATGAGGCTTTAGAGTACTGCCTGGACCTTAGAAGAAGGAGACGTTCTGAAAATTTTAATGATAGCGCAAATAAAAACAAAAAAGTATCCCGGATTGTTTACGAGGAGCTGCCATATTGATTATGATATTTTTGTTGAGACGAGACCACCTCGATTCTTTGAAATAGTTTTTTTTTATGGATATAAATAGTTTTGTCCTCACCTGATGTGTCTGGAGGAGGTAGGAAGGGGTCAGGATGGACAGACGGAAGGGTCTGGTGATGTACAGCTTCTGAGGGGACTTCCATCTATGACTTCCATCCAGGATCTTCTCTTCTGATTGATGTGCGGCTCCATTTTTATATCTCCTCTCGTCATCCTCAGGGTGATTCCTCTTCTCAGCTTTGGTCTCTGAAGATCTGAGATGGCTTCTTGTTTAATTATAAAACACAGAGAGAGAGCGTTATACTCCAGGGCTCAGATCTCAGGGAATTCACTGCCAACTCTCATCATCCCAAAAGTACCAGACGATCGGGAGAGAGAACTTCAATAACAACTTCTACTTGGTACTGGACTGAGGACAAGACCTGAAGATTGATGGACACGTCCCGGATCAGGTTGTTTGTAAATGAGAAGAATGGGAGGTGGAAGGTCTAGAAGCCACCATGAGCACAAAGGCAATGACTGGTGTTAGCGTTGTAATGTGACAATCCACCATTACAGGGGTCTCCAAACTTTCAAAACAGAGGGCTAATTTCAGGGGCGGGCCCGTCCATTAAGGGCGCACGGGAGCGCCGCCCCCTCTCTCCAGCCAACCCCCCTCTATGAATAACAGATAGGTTCATGCATTGCAAGGATCTATCCATGGCCGCTGCCGCCACACCCTATCCAGGTCCAGAGGCTCTAATAGGCTTCAAAATAGGTGGACTTGGACTTGCACTCGCAGTCCACCCAGATGTGTTAGAAAAGCAAATGAATATTTGCTTTTCTAACACTGAACCGCCTCTCCGCCAATCGGGTAGCGTGGGTCTGATACCCGTTACCTGATTGGCTGAAGGCACAGGAGCTCCAATTGGACGCCTAGCAAAACGGAAAAAAACAGAGGAGGGGGAAGCATGGAGAACACAGGAGATGTCCCACAGCTCGCCGCCGTCACCCACTGCCTGACCCGCCACTAAGATAAGGTAAGGGACGGGCAGACAACGGGCGGTCAGGGGTCACAGTGACAGCATATGATGGGCACAATAACTGCATTTCATGGGCACAAGTGGCAAAATTTGATGGGCACATGTGGCAGCATATGATGGGTACAAGTGGCGGCATATGATGGGTACTAGTGGCAGCATATGATGGGTACAAGTGGCGGCATATGATGGGTACTAGTGGCAGCATATGATGGGTACAAGTGGCAGCATATGATGGGTACAAGTGGCGGCATATGATGGGTACTAGTGGCGGCATATGATGGGTACTAGTGGCAGCATATGATGGGTACTAGTGGCGGCATATGATGGGTACTAGTGGCGGCATATGATGGGTACTAGTGGCAGCATATGATGGGTACAAGTGGCGGCATATGATGGGTACTAGTGGCGGCATATGATGGGTACTAGTGGCAGCATATGATGGGTACAAATGGCGGCATATGATGGGTACTAGTGGCAGCATATGATGGGTACTAGTGGCGGCATATGATGGGTACTAGTGGCAGCATATGATGGGTACTAGTGGCGGCATATGATGGGTACTAGTGGCGGCATATGATGGGTACTAGTGGCAGCATATGATGGGTACTAGTGGCAGCATATGATGGGTACTAGTGGCAGCATATGGTGGGTACAAGTGGAGGCATATGATGGGTACTAGTGGCGGCATATGATGGGTACAAGTGGTGGCATATGATGGGTACTAGTGGAGGCATATGATGGGTACTAGTGGCAGCATATGATGGGTACAAGTGGCAGCATATGATGGGTACTAGTGGCAGCATATAATGGGTACAAGTGGTGGCATATGATGGGTACAAGTGGCAGCATATGATGGGTACTAGTGGTGGCATATGATGGGTACAAGTGGCGGCATATGATGGGTACTAGTGGCAGCATATGATGGGTACAAGTGGCGGCATATGATGGGTACTAGTGGCAGCATATGATGGGTACAAGTGGCGGCATATGATGGGTACTAGTGGCGGCATATGATGGGTACTAGTGGCAGCATATGATGGGTACAAGTAGCGGCATATGATGGGTACTAGTGGCAGCATATGATGGGTACAAGTGGCGGCATATGATGGGTACTAGTGGCGGCATATGATGGGTACAAGTGGCGGCATATGATGGGTACTAGTGGCGGCATATGATGGGTACTAGTGGCAGCATATGATGGGTACAAGTGGCGGCATATGATGGGTACTAGTGGCGGCATATGATGGGTACAAGTGGCGGCATATGATGGGCACAAGTGGCAGCATATGATGGGTACTAGTGGCGGCATATGGTGGGTACTAGTGGCGGCACATGATGGGTACTAGTGGCGGCATATGATGGGTACTAGTGGCAGCATATGATGGGTACTAGTGGCAGCATATGATGGGTACTAGTGGCAGCATATGGTGGGTTCAAGTGGAGGCATATGATGGGTACTAGTGGCGGCATATGATGGGTACAAGTGATGGCATATGATGGGTACTAGTGGCAGCATATAATGGGTACAAGTGGTGGCATATGATGGGTACAAGTGGCAGCATATGATGGGTACTAGTGGCGGCATATGATGGGTACAAGTGGCGGCATATGATGGGTACTAGTGGGTACTAGTGGCAGCATATGATGGGTACAAGTGGCGGCATATGATGGGTACTAGTGGCGGCATATGATGGGTACTAGTGGCAGCATATGATGGGTACAAGTGGCGGCATATGATGGGTACTAGTGGCGGCATATGATGGGTACTAGTGGCAGCATATGATGGGTACAAGTAGCGGCATATGATGGGTACTAGTGGCAGCATATGATGGGTACAAGTGGCGGCATATGATGGGTACTAGTGGCAGAATATGATGGGTACTAGTGGCAGCATATGATGGGTACAAGTGGCGGCATATGATGGGTACTAGTGGCGGCATATGATGGGTACTAGTGGCAGCATATGATGGGTACAAGTGGCGGCATATGATGGGTACTAGTGGCAGCATATGATGGGTACAAGTGGCGGCATATGATGGGTACTAGTGGCAGCATATGATGGGTACTAGTGGCAGCATATGATGGGTACAAGTGGCGGCATATGATGGGTACAAGTAGCAGCATATGATGGGTACTAGTGGCGGCATATGATGGGCACAAGTGGTGGCATATGATGGGTACAAGTGGCAGCATATGATGGGTACAAGTGGCGGCATATGATGGGTACTAGTGGCAGCATATGATGGGTACTAGTGGTGGCATATGATGGGTACTAGTGGCAGCATATGATGGGTACAAGTGGCGGCATATGATGGATACTAGTGGCGGCATATGATGGGTACTAGTGGCAGCATATGATGGGTACAAGTGGTGGCATATGATGGGTACTAGTGGCGGCATATGATGGGTACTACTGGCAGCATATGATGGGTACTAGTGGCGGCATATGATGGGTACAAATGGCGGCATATGATGGGTACTAGTGGCGGCATATGATGGGTACTAGTGGCAGCATATGATGGGTACAAGTGGTGGCATATGATGGGTACTAGCGGCAGCATATGATGGGTACAAGTGGCGGCATATGATGGGTACTAGTGGCAGCATATAATGGGTACAAGTGGCGGCATATGATGGGTACTAGTGGCAGCATATGATGGGTACAAGTGGTGGCATATGATGGGTACTAGTGGCAGCATATGATGGGTATTACTGGCAGCATATGATGGGTACTAGTGGCGGCATATGATGGGTACAAGTGGCGGCATATGATGGGTACTAGTGGCGGCATATGATGGGTACTAGTGGCAGCATATGATGGGTACAAGTGGTGGCATATGATGGGTACTAGCGGCAGCATATAATGGGTACAAGTGGCGGCATATGATGGGTACTAGTGGCAGCATATGATGGGTACAAGTGGCGGCATATGATGGGTACTAGTGGCGGCATATGATGGGTACTAGTGGCAGCATATGATGGGTACAAGTGGCGGCACATGATGGGTACTAGCGGCAGCATATGATGGGTACAAGTGGCGGCATATGATGGGTACTAGTGGCAGCATATGATGGGTACAAGTGGCGGCATATGATGGGTACTAGTGGCAGCATATGATGGGTACTAGTGGTGGCATATGATGGGTACTAGTGGCAGCATATGATGGGTACAAGTGGCGGCATATGATGGATACTAGTGGCGGCATATGATGGGTACTAGTGGCAGCATATGATGGGTACAAGTGGTGGCATATGATGGGTACTAGTGGCGGCATATGATGGGTACTACTGGCAGCATATGATGGGTACTAGTGGCGGCATATGATGGGTACAAGTGGCGGCATATGATGGGTACTAGTGGCGGCATATGATGGGTACTAGTGGCAGCATATGATGGGTACAAGTGGTGGCATATGATGGGTACTAGCGGCAGCATATGATGGGTACAAGTGGCGGCATATGATGGGTACTAGTGGCAGCATATAATGGGTACAAGTGGCGGCATATGATGGGTACTAGTGGCAGCATATGATGGGTACAAGTGGTGGCATATGATGGGTACTAGTGGCAGCATATGATGGGTATTACTGGCAGCATATGATGGGTACTAGTGGCGGCATATGATGGGTACAAGTGGCGGCATATGATGGGTACTAGTGGCGGCATATGATGGGTACTAGTGGCAGCATATGATGGGTACAAGTGGTGGCATATGATGGGTACTAGCGGCAGCATATAATGGGTACAAGTGGCGGCATATGATGGGTACTAGTGGCAGCATATGATGGGTACAAGTGGCGGCATATGATGGGTACTAGTGGCGGCATATGATGGGTACTAGTGGCAGCATATGATGGGTACAAGTGGCGGCACATGATGGGTACTAGCGGCAGCATATGATGGGTACAAGTGGCGGCATATGATGGGTACTAGTGGCAGCATATGATGGGTACAAGTGGCGGCATATGATGGGTACTAGTGGCAGCATATGATGGGTACTAGTGGCAGCATATGATGGGTACAAGTGGCGGCATATGATGGATACAAGTGGCGGCATATGATGGGTACCAGTGGCGGCATATGATGGGTACTAGTGGCGGCATATGATGGGTACAAGTGGTGGCATATGATGGGTACTAGTGGCAGCATATGATGGGTACAAGTGGCGGCATATGATGGGTACTAGTGGCAGCATATGATGGGTACAAGTGGCGGCATATGATGGATACTAGTGGCGGCATATGATGGGTACTAGTGGCGGCATATGATGGGTACAAGTGGTGGCATATGATGGGTACTAGTGGCAGCATATGATGGGTACAAGTGGCGTCATATGATGGGTACTAGTGGCAGCATATGATGGGTACAAGTGGCGGCATATGATGGATACTAGTGGCGGCATATGATGGGTACTAGTGGCAGCATATGATGGGTACAAGTGGTGGCATATGATGGGTACTAGTGGCGGCATATGATGGGTACTACTGGCAGCATATGATGGGTACTAGTGGCGGCATATGATGGGTACAAGTGGCGGCATATGATGAGTACTAGTGGCGGCATATGATGGGTACTAGTGGCAGCATATGATGGGTACAAGTGGTGGCATATGATGGGTACTAGCGGCAGCATATGATGGGTACAAGTGGCGGCATATGATGGGTACTAGTGGCAGCATATAATGGGTACAAGTGGCGGCATATGATGGGTACTAGTGGCAGCATATGATGGGTACAAGTGGTGGCATATGATGGGTACTAGTGGCAGCATATGATGGGTATTACTGGCAGCATATGATGGGTACTAGTGGCGGCATATGATGGGTACAAGTGGCGGCATATGATGGGTACTAGTGGCGGCATATGATGGGTACTAGTAGCAGCATATGATGGGTACAAGTGGTGGCATATGATGGGTACTAGCGGCAGCATATGATGGGTACAAGTGGCAGCATATGATGGGTACTAGTGGCAGCATATGATGGGTACAAGTGGCGGCATATGATGGGTACTAGTGGCGGCATATGATGGGTACTAGTGGCAGCATATGATGGGTACAAGTGGCGGCACATGATGGGTACTAGCGGCAGCATATGATGGGTACAAGTGGCGGCATATGATGGGTACTAGTGGCAGCATATGATGGGTACAAGTGGCGGCATATGATGGGTACAAGTGGCGGCATATGAAGGGTACAAGTGGCGGCATATGATGGGTACTAGTGGCGGCACATGATGGGTACAATGGGTGCAATTGATGTTTTTTTTCAGTATTTCAGTTTGTTCGCGCTCCCCCAAAAATTTTGAGCACCAGCCGCCACTGGCTAATTTATTGTCCTTCAGGCTTTAGAGGGGTCATACTGTGGCCAGTGGGAGTTTAAATTTCCCTGGCATCAGTGGGAGTAAATATCACCACCTTTCATATTAGTTGGAGGAATAGTACAGTATCGTTGGCAGCATTGGGAGGAATAGAGCGCCATTGTTAGTGTCAATGGGAGAAATGGTGCCCCATTGTTGGTGTCAATGGGAGGAATAGTGCCCCATTGTTGGTGTCAATGGGAGGAATAGTGCCCCATTGTTGGTGTCAATGGGAGGAATAGTGCCCCATTGTTGGTATCAATGGAAGAAATGGTGTCCCATCATTGACAGAATAGTGTAACAGTGGTAGAAATAGTGTCCCAAGGGGTAGATATAGGCAAGCAAAAGGCAACATCTGGCCCCCGGGCCGCACTTTGGAGACCGCTGCACTATTATACATACATAAATATACACTATTTTCCCAAAAGTATTGGGACGTCTGCCTTTACACGCACATGAACTTTAATAACATCCCAGTCTTAGTCCGGAGGGTTCATTATTGAGTTGGCTCCGCCCTTTGCAGCTATAACAGCTTCACCTCTTCTGGGAAGGCCGTCCACAAGGTTTAGGAGGGTGTCTATGGGAATGTTTGACCATTCTTCCAGAATTACATTTGTGAGGTCAGGCACTGATGTTGGATGAGAAGGCCTGGCTCGCAGTCTGCGCTCTAATTCATCCCAAAGGTGTTCTATCAGCTCAAGTTCCTCTACTCCCAAACTCGTTCCTCCATGTCTTTATGGACCTTGCTTTGTGCACTGGTCCAAATCATTTGGTGGAGGGGGGTTTATGGTGTTGGGGGGGGGATTATGGTGTGGAGGGGGAGGGGAGATTATGATGTGGGGTTGTTTTTCAGGGGTGGGGTTTGGCCCCTTAGTTCCAGTGAAGGGAACTCTTAAGGCGTCAGCATACCAAGACATTTTGGACAATTTCATGCTCCCAACTTTGTGGGAGGAGTTTGGGGACGGCCCCTTCCTGTTCCAACATGACTGCCCACCAGTGCACAAAGCAGGAATAAGCTTGAAGGTTAAATCCAACCTCCGCCCTCCCCTTCAGTCTTGCACAGTCATACCGGCTCCTCTCCTGGACTGAAATGGTTTCCTCTGATTTCCGCAGGAGAAGCTGCTGTAAAATACAATTCAAGACCAGGAAGTTGGAAGGGCGCTGCTCATGAGAGCTTGTAGGCAGGTTCAGTCTGTACTCCCCACTGTAGGTGGTGCTCGAATGAAGCAGCAATGCAGAAGGGGAAGGAAGTCATGAGGAGGTTGGTTCCTCTATGATTTCCTACAGTCAGTATGGGGACAGCTGTCTGATTGGACTCTGGTGCCCAAGGTGACCTCAGCAGCTGTCTTGGGTCATCACGGTGGCACACATCACAGTATTTAAGACCCTGGCTCCCGGGTTTTGTGCACTTTATTGCGAGTAGCTAGTGTAGGGACCGGATCCCCATCTGTAGGGACAGCGCATAGTGACAGGGGGGATGTGGGAAAGTGTAGGGACTGTGTTATCTCCACTTAGGAAGATTGGATTAGAGAGTTCCAGTGGATGGGAAAGGCTCTAGAGAAGTCCTGGAGGAGAGCATGGAATGGAGTGACAAGGGAGATAGAGAACAGGAGGTCTTGGGTGCACTGGAAAGGACGGTTTGATAACATTTTGAGAAGTTGTGGGTGGTCATGGCAGAGTTGTGGATGGCTTTGTAGGTTGTTATTAGTATTATCATTATGAGTATTCAGATTTTTATTCATTGGGCAATAAGAAGCTAGTGGAGGACACTGAATGGAGGCCAGTGGTGAGATTGGCAGAGAGGGGTGGAGGACACTGAATGGTGGCCAGTGGAGGGATTGGCAGAGTGGGTTAGAGGACACTGAATGGAGACCAGTGAAGGAATTGGCAGAGAGGGGTGGAGGACACTGAATGGAAGCCAGTGGAGGGATTGGTAGAGAGGGGTGGAGGACACTGAATGGAGACCAGTGGAGGGATTGGCAGAGAGGGGTGGAGGACACTGAATGGAAGCCAGTGGAGGGATTGGTAGAGAGGGGTGGAGGACACTGAATAGAGGCCAGTGGAGGGATTGGCAGAGAGGGGTGGAGGACACTGAATGGAGGCCAGTGGAGGAATTGGCAGAGAGGGGTGGAGGACACTGAATGGAGGCCAGTGGAGAGATTGGCAGAGAGGGATGGAGGACACTGAATGAAGACCAGTGGAGAGATTGGCAGAGAGGGGTGGAGGACACTGAATGGAGACCAGTGGAGGAATTGGCAGAGAGGGGTGGAGGGCACTGAATGGAGGCCAGTGGAGAGATTGGCAGAGAGGGGTGGAGGACACTGAATGGAGGCCAGTGGAGGGATTGGCAGAGAGATATGGAGAACACTGAATGGAGATCAGTGGAGGGATTGGTAGAGAGGGGTGGAGGACACTGAATGGAGGCCAGTGGAGAGATTGGCAGAGAGGGGTTGGAGGACACTGAATGGAGACCAGTGGAGGGATTGGCAGAGAGATATGGAGAACACTGAATGGAGATCAGTGGAGGGATTGGTAGAGAGGGGTGGAGAACACTGAATGGAGATCAGTGGAGGGATTGGTAGAGAGGGGTGGAGGACACTGAATGGAGGCCAGTGGAGAGATTGGTAGAGAGGGGTGGAGGACACTGAATGGAGGTCAGTGGAGGGATTGGCAGAGAGGGGTGGAGGACACTGAATGGAGGCCAGTGGAGAGATTGGCAGAGAGGGGTGGAGGACACTGAATGGAGGCCAGTGGAGAGATTGGCAGAGAGGGGTTGGAGGACACTGAATGGAGACCAGTGGAGGGATTGGCAGAGAGATATGGAGAACACTGAATGGAGATCAGTGGAGGGATTGGTAGAGAGGGGTGGAGGACACTGAATGGAGGCCAGTGGAGGGATTGGCAGAGAGGGGTGGAGGACACTGAATGGAGACCAGTGGAGGGATTGGTAGAGAGGGGTGGTGGACACTGCATAGAGGCCAGTGAAAGGCTTGGAATAGAGGGGAATGGACACTGAATGAAGGCCAGTGGAGGGATTGGCAGAGAGGGGTGGAGGACACTGAATGGAGACCAGTGGAGAGATTGGCAGAGAGGGGTGGAGGACACTGAATGGAGGCCAGTGGAGAGATTGGCAGAGAGGGGTTGGAGGACACTGAATGGAGACCAGTGGAGGGATTGGCAGAGAGATATGGAGAACACTGAATGGAGATCAGTGGAGGGATTGGTAGAGAGGGGTGGAGGACACTGAATGGAGGCCAGTGGAGGGATTGGCAGAGAGGGGTGGAGGACACTGAATGGAGACCAGTGGAGGGATTGGTAGGGAGGGGTGGAGGACACTGCATAGAGGCCAGTGAAAGGCTTGGAATAGAGGGGAATGGACACTGAATGAAGGCCAGTGGAGGGATTGGCATAGAGGGGTGGAGGACACTGAATGGAGACCAATGGTGGGATTGGCAGAGAGGGGTGGAGGACACTGAATGGAGACCAGTGGAGGGATTGGTAGAGAGGGGTGGAGGACACTGAATGGAGACCAGTGGAGGGATTGGTAGAGAGGGGTGGAGGACACTGAATGGAGACCAGTGGAGGGATTGGCAGAGAGGGGTGGAGGACACTGAATGGAGGCCAGTGAAAGGCTTGGAAGAGAGTGGTGGAGGACACTGAATGGAGACCAGTGGTGGGATTGGCAGAGAGGGGTGGAGGACACTGAATGGAGACCAGTGGAGGGATTGGTAGAGAGGGGTGGAGGACACTGAATGGAGACCAGTGGAACGATTGGCAGAGAGGGGTGGAGGACACTGAATGGAGACCAGTGGAGGGATTGGTAGAGAGGAGTGGAGGACACTGAATGGAGGCCAGTGGAGGGATTGGTAGAGAGTAGTGGAGGACACTGAATGGAGACCAGTGGAGGGATTGGTAGAGAGGAGTGGAGGACACTGAATGGAGGCCAGTGGAGGGATTGGTAGAGAGGAGTGGAGGACACTGAATGGAGACAAGTGGAAGGATTGGCAGAGAGAGGTGGAGGACACTGAATGGAGGCCAGTGAAGGAATTGGCAGAGAGGGGTGGAGGACACTGAATGGAGGCCAGTGGAGAGATTGGCAGAGAGGGGTGGAGGACACTGAATGGAGGCCAGTGGAGGAATTGGCAGAGAGGGGTGGAGGACACTGAATGGAGGCCAGTGGAGAGATTGGCAGAGAGGGGTGGAGGACACTGAATGGAGACCAGTGGAGAGATTGGCAGAGAGGGGTGGAGGACACTGAATGGAGACCAGTGGAGAGATTGGCAGAGAGGGGTGGAGGACACTGAATGGAGATCTGTGGAGGGATTGGTAGAGAGGGGTGGAGGACACTGAATGGAGGCCAGTGGAGGGATTGGCAGAGAGGGGTGGAGGACACTGAATGGAGACCAGTGGAGGGATTGGTAGAGAGGGGTGGTGGACACTGCATAGAGGCCAGTGAAAGGCTTGGAATAGAGGGGAATGGACACTGAATGAAGGCCAGTGGAGGGATTGGCAGAGAGGGGTGGAGGACACTGAATGGAGACCAGTGGAGAGATTGGCAGAGAGGGGTTGGAGGACACTGAATGGAGACCAGTGGAGGGATTGGCAGAGAGATATGGAGAACACTGAATGGAGATCAGTGGAGGGATTGGTAGAGAGGGGTGGAGGACACTGAATGGAGGCCAGTGGAGGGATTGGCAGAGAGGGGTGGAGGACACTGAATGGAGACCAGTGGAGGGATTGGTAGGGAGGGGTGGAGGACACTGCATAGAGGCCAGTGAAAGGCTTGGAATAGAGGGGAATGGACACTGAATGAAGGCCAGTGGAGGGATTGGCATAGAGGGGTGGAGGACATTGAATGGAGACCAATGGTGGGATTGGCAGAGAGGGGTGGAGGACACTGAATGGAGACCAGTGGAGGGATTGGTAGAGAGGGGTGGAGGACACTGAATGGAGACCAGTGGAGGGATTGGTAGAGAGGGGTGGAGGACACTGAATGGAGACCAGTGGAGGGATTGGCAGAGAGGGGTGGAGGACACTGAATGGAGGCCAGTGAAAGGCTTGGAAGAGAGTGGTGGAGGACACTGAATGGAGACCAGTGGTGGGATTGGCAGAGAGGGGTGGAGGACACTGAATGGAGACCAGTGGAGGGATTGGTAGAGAGGGGTGGAGGACACTGAATGGAGACCAGTGGAACGATTGGCAGAGAGGGGTGGAGGACACTGAATGGAGACCAGTGGAGGGATTGGTAGAGAGGAGTGGAGGACACTGAATGGAGGCCAGTGGAGGGATTGGTAGAGAGTAGTGGAGGACACTGAATGGAGACCAGTGGTGGGATTGGCAGAGAGGGGTGGAGGACACTGAATGGAGACCAGTGGAGGGATTGGTAGAGAGGAGTGGAGGACACTGAATGGAGGCCAGTGGAGGGATTGGTAGAGAGGAGTGGAGGACACTGAATGGAGGCCAGTGAAGGAATTGGCAGAGAGGGGTGGAGGACACTGAATGGAGGCCAGTGGAGAGATTGGCAGAGAGGGGTGGAGGACACTGAATGGAGACCAGTGGAGAGATTGGCAGAGAGGGGTGGAGGACACTGAATGGAGATCTGTGGAGGGATTGGCAGAGAGATATGGAGAACACTGAATGGAGATCAGTGGAGGGATTGGTAGAGAGGGGTGGAGGACACTGAATGGAGGCCAGTGGAGGGATTGGCAGAGAGGGGTGGAGGACACTGAATGGAGGCCAGTGGAGAGATTGGCAGAGAGGGGTTGGAGGACACTGAATGGAGACCAGTGGAGGGATTGGCAGAGAGATATGGAGAACACTGAATGGAGATCAGTGGAGGGATTGGTAGAGAGGGGTGGAGGACACTGAATGGAGGCCAGTGGAGGGATTGGCAGAGAGGGGTGGAGGACACTGAATGGAGACCAGTGGAGGGATTGGTAGAGAGGGGTGGTGGACACTGCATAGAGGCCAGTGAAAGGCTTGGAATAGAGGGGAATGGACACTGAATGAAGGCCAGTGGAGGGATTGGCAGAGAGGGGTGGAGGACACTGAATGGAGACCAGTGGAGAGATTGTCAGAGAGGGGTGGAGGACACTGAATGGAGACCAGTGAAAGGCTTGGAAGAGAGTGGTGGAGGACACTGAATGGAGACCAGTGGAGGGATTGGCAGAGAGGGGTGGAGGACACTGAATGGAGACCAGTGGAGGGATTGGCAGAGAGGGGTGGAGGACACTGAAAGGAGGTCAGTGGAGGGATTGGTAGAGAGGGGTGGAGGACACTGAATGGAGACCAGTGGAGGGATTGGCAGAGAGGGGTGGAGGACACTGAATGGAGACCAGTGGAAGGATTGGCAGAGAGGGGTGGAGGACACTGAATGGAGACCAGTGGATGGATTGGTAGAGAGGAGTGGAGGACACTGAATGGAGGCCAGTGGAGGGATTGGTAGAGAGGAGTGGAGGACACTGAATGGAGACCAGTGGTGGGATTGGCAGAGAGGGGTGGAGGACACTGAATGGAGACCAGTGGAAGGATTGGCAGAGAGGGGTGGAGGACACTGAATGGAGACCAGTGAAAGGCTTGGAATAGAGGGGTGGAGGACACTGAGCAGTTAGTTCATGATAGACTAAAGGGGGAAGGCCAAAAGAGTGGTGTTTTTTGGGAAGGAGCAGGTGGTCAACTACATAAAAGGTATCAGAAGGGTCTAGTACTAGGATTATGGAGTAATAGCCATTTGATAGTTATTGCAGTTGTTGTTGTAGACAGAAGTGGTCAGGTCAGGGCAGGACCGGGGGGCGATTTTGTCATATAGGTGGTCAGCAGCAGAATAGAGAAATAAAGGGTGAAGGTGTCTTGTATATTGCCTTCACATATTCAAACATTCCCATAGACACCCTCCTAAACCTTGTGGACGGCCTTCCCAGAAGAGTTGAAGCTGTTATAGCTGCAAAGGGCGGAGCCAACTCAATATTGAACCCTCCGGACTAAGACTGGGATGTCATTAAAGTTCACGTGCGTGTAAAGGCAGGCGTCCCAATACTTTTGACAATATAGTAGATATAGATAGATAGATAGATAGATAGATAGATAGATAGATAGATAGATAGATAGATAGATAGATAGATAGATAGATAGATAGATAGATAGATATCTGCCAGTCTTGTATTGTATTCCTAAACATTGTAATAGTTTTGTATGTGTGGCATTTTCTGTGTAGTAAGAGCACATTAATACATTGCAGATGTCTACACTTTCTTGCTTTATTGAATAGGATTAGGAGAGAAATCCCCAGAGATTAGAGGAAGGAGGAGGGTGAGGGGAATAAGATGGGAGTGGGGTGTATATGAGGGCACATACCTCACCGTCCTGGTGTTTAGGTCAGCAGGTGGTGGTGACGGCAGTGAGATGGAGAGGGTAGGAGTGTGGGTGATATGAATAAGCTCTGGGGTGGAGAAGAGGTCCAAAGCCGTGGTTCTCAACCCTGTCCTCAAGTACCCCCAACAGGCCATGTTTTGCAGGTTCTCCTTTATTTTGCACAGGTGCTTTAAATCAGAGTCAATGGCTTGGTATCTTGTACAGCTATTTTATCTAAGAGAAATTTCCCAAAACCTGGCCTGTTGGGGGTACTTGAGGACAGGGTTGGGAACCGCTGGTCTAAAGTAATGAGAATTGAGGGATAGAGGATACTAATATGAGAAGGGAAGGTAGAGGGATTTAAACTGGTTCCAGTCGAGAGAGCCGCCTCTGTGGTATCAATAGAACCCGGATGTGGCGGCAGCCATGTGCAAGGGGGCTGACCCAACACTGGCTCCCAGGTAGTGGCCTGTGCGAATAAGCAGATATGAGGAACCCCAATCAGCCTGTGTTCAAAATATATCTGGTAGAAGAAGTCTTAAGATTAGGCACATGGGGTGTATGCTGAACAGTAGTTCTATGCAGCCGTAGCTGCTGGGGCGGTGATAATAGTCTCTCATGCCTGGGCACAAGTTTGTGATGCCCTGTGGGGCTCCTGTCCTCAAAGTTGGGCCAGCTCTGTAAACAAACACAAGAAGGAAAGTAGGGGGAAGCGCCACCTAAGTGCAATATCACAGGCTTTCTAAAGGCCTTCAGAAGGAGCAGACAGCTCCGAGCACCTAGCCTGTTTCCATTCCATCAACCTGGTACCCCTCCTGGTGACCTCATGTCCGCCCGAGCGTTCCAGGCTGGTTTGGCGTGGACTTTCTTCCACCTCCACTGCTTCCCAGGGAACCTGGCGGACTATGCAGGAGTAAGGACCTAGGACATTCTAGTGGATGAGCCAGTTCACGATAAGCCTTCTTTTACCTTACTTGTTGTAAGTGTTTTTAACCGTTGTACTAATACCCCCCCCCCCCACGTGATATTGCACTTAGATGGCACTTCCCCCTTCTTTCCTTCAAAATATATCTGGTACAACAAAAAAAGTTTTATTCAGATTCCATTTTTCACAAATTTTTACGGTTTTTAATAGACAATACAATAAAGAAAGTCCTGAGGTAAACATCCAGAGAACAAACATCTTCCCCAAGGAGAAGTGGGATCATAGGGATCGTACATTGGCATAAACATCTATACAGTAAATGTCTTGGCGACAATGATACACTAACACAACGCCCACTTCCTGCCCGCTCCCCCCCACCCCATCTGCAGATCCAAATTCTATCGTCTTTATTTAAACAAATGGATTGATCAAGGAGTGTCACCATTCCTGTCATCTTCATTCGTAAAATCCAGTCTTCTAGCCCAAAACAATGAAAAAAAAGTATGTCTCGAATGCCTCCAAACCTGTATCAGTCGATCAGCATGTGAGTAGACTGGAGCAGGGCAGACAAGGATCGGCTTGTCAGGCTCTAGTAGACTTCAACAAAATGGCGGCCGTCTGCATACAGACACTGACTCCCTGTTGCCTAATTGTGAGTAATGATTAAAAGATGGCTTTAGCTCCTGTTCTCCACCAGTAAAGAACTCCTCAGACGCGTTTCGTCCTTTTTGGGGCTTAATCTTACGGCTAAGCCCAGTGAAGGGTGAAGCGTGGCTGAAGCACTCTCTACTGGTGGAGAACAGGAGCTGAAGCCATCTTTTACTCATTCTATTCATATTAATGCAACAGGGAGTCGGTGTCTGTGTGCAGATGGCCACCATTTTTTTTAAATCCAACCTTCTAGTCCAAGGGTCTCCAAACTTTCTACACAAAGGGCCAGTTTGCTGTCCTTCAGACTTTAGAGGGGCCGGACTGTAGCCAATGGGAGTGGAAAATGCCCCAGTATCAGAGGGGGTAGACCATGTCTCAGGCTTGGTGGTCAGTAGGAGGAGGAATAGTGCCCCATCGTTGGTATTAGTGGAAGGAATTATGCCTCATCATTCATGTCAGTGGAAGGAATAGTGCCTCATTGTTGGTGTTCACGGAAGAAATAGTGCCCCAATGTTGGTGTCAGTGGGAGGAATGGTGCTTCATATTAATGGGTGGACAGTGTCCCAAGGGCCAGATAAAGGCAAGCAAAGGGCCACATCCGGCCCTCGGGCCACAGTTTGGAGACGAGTGTTCTAGTCAATATCGAGGAGTGATACCCCTAGTTACCCTTCACTGCTAATATGTATTTTTTTGGCGAAAAAATATTTTTTAGCCAATCAGTGACCTTGTCACGCAACGTATAGGGAGTGCCCAATATCCACTTCTATACAATGGTCCTGCTGGCTGCAAACAAAAGTCTCCTTATGCCTAGAGCAGTATAGGAACCCAAACTGGAAGTTTCCAAAATATTCCAAAACAGGTGGAGAGTTTCCTATGAGGGTGTAAAGATACCATTCATCTTATTCCAGTATCTCAAACTGGCGAGTACCTCCATAATGGGTGCAGAAGATCACCATGGACTCAACCCCATTTATTACAACAAGGTGTATCCTGAACCCGCATTGTGACAATTTGAGGCTCGTAGTCTACCCACACAGTTAATGAAGAAAAAATGACTCAGTTTACTGGAAAGTTAGATAAATAAGAAGAGATTTGGATAGTTATTCTCCGGAGATGCAGCCATCATCCGTGGCTTTGCTTCTGGGAGTGTTTGGATGTCTGAATCTTTTGCTGTGGCCCCTTTCTCCTAACTTACATCAGTACAGGACCCAGAGGTGACATAAGGGTTCGAGGGTGGAATCCCAACCCACAGGGGTGAGAAAGGGGCATCGGAAGTGTTGAATGCCAAATACATAGAAGGAATGGAGGGGAGACTAGAGACGTGGACCTCCAAAGTGACAAGTAAAATAGCTCTTCTATTGCAGTAAACTTCTTTTTAAAGATAGGCGGACGTCTCTTTCATGACATTAGTGATATTCGATGAAATGCCCAGTAAACATCTTGATGGCCTTTTGTTGAATCTCCTTTGTCCTAACTCCATAGATGATGGGATTCAGCATTGGGGGGACAATCACATAGAGATTGGCTACCAGGATATGGACATAGGGTGGGATACTGTTGTGAGGGATCCTGTGAGCTATGAAGGAGAAGAAGGCCGGGACATACAGTAAGGTGATGACACAGAGGTGGGACACACAGGTGCTTGAAGTCTTGCGCTGGGCCTTTGAAGTGGAGAGTCTCACGACGGCCTGAACGATGGAAACATAGGACAACCCAATAAGGAATAAATCGATCACAGAAGTCAGAATAATAATGACCATACCATAGATGACATTGATCAGTATGCTTGCGGTTGCCAGTCTAGCCATGGCCATGTGTTCACAGTACGTGTGTTCTATGGCGTTACTGCCCTGGTATGGTAACCTCCAGAGGAGAAGGATGACTGGGATCATTATAACCACACTTCTGGTCACTGAAACTGAAACAATAGTCCTAACAAAGGACAGAGTGACCTTTGTCACATAGGACAGAGGGTAACAGATGGCGATGTAGCGATCGTACGCCATAGCAAGCAAAATGGCCGACTCTGTCATGCAGATAAAGTGAATGAAGAATATTTGCACCAAGCAACCATCAAAAGAAATCTCATGATAACCAAACCAAAAAATACAGAGGGTCTTCGGGACTGTGGTGGAGCTTAGAACAAGGTCTCCCACTGCCAACATCACAAGGAAGAAGTACATGGGCTGGTGAAGGCTTTCATGAACTGAGATTACCGCTATCAGGGTGGAGTTGGCTGCTACACCTAAAATATACATGAAACTAAATACGATGGAGAGCAGAAGGTGGGAATTCTCCAAACCAGGAATCCCCATTAAGAGGAAGAAGTCAGGGTGGAAACTGGTGGAATTGGACATGTCCTGGAGAACTTCTTCTGATGAAGACCGTGACAATGGATGGTCAATCCGTGGGTGCTGAGCCTTCATTACCGACAAATGTTCAAAGTTATAGAAGCCAACTGAAAATAACAAAAGAAACATGATGTGAATAGGTAAAATGGCAACAAAGTTATTTATTTTTTTTTGGGGGGGGGGTTGGCTGAAGCTCTTCTTTGATGATCACTTAATCTCACATTTTTTAAATTTAACCGTTGTATTTGGTGGGTATTAGCATTGTAGGACATGTAAAAAATATTCTATTTTCTAGGGCTACAAGTCCATGAAAATAATTCTGGATTAATCAAGAACAACAGGAGTATGCTTATCAAGAATATTTGGATAGGAAAATCATTAGACTGACTGCAGAAATAAAGGTCAAGGAGCTGTAGAGCTCTCCCCCAAAGGGGCCTCCTAATTTGTCATAGCCCCCCCCCCCCCCCCCCATAGTGCAGAGGCAGCCAGGAAGACAGCAAAACTCACTCTTCTGGTTTAATAAACAGTTTAGGGCAGGGGTCTTCAAACTTTCTAAACAAAGGGCCAGCTGAGGGGGCCAGACTGGGGCCAGTGTCAGTAGGAAGTGACCCAACATCAATGGGAGTAAACAATGCCCCATCATTGGTGCCAGTGGGAGGAATAGTGCCCCATCATTGGTGTCGGAGGGAGGAATAGTGCCCCATCATTGGTGTCAGTGGAAGAAATAGTGCCCCATCATTGGTATCAGTGAGAAGAATAGTGTCCCATCATTGGTGTCAGTGGGAGGAATAGTGTCCCATCATTGGTGTCAGTGGGAGGAATAGTGCCCCATCATTGGTGTCAGTGGGAGGAATAGTGCCCCATCATTGGTGTCAGTGGGAGGAATAGTTTCCCATCAATGGTGTCAGTGGGAGGAAGTGTCCCATCATTGGTGTCAGTGGGAGGAATAGTTTCCCATCATTGGTATCAGTGGGAGGAATAGTGTCCCATCATTGGTGTCAGTGGGAGGAATAGTGCCCCATCATTGGTATCAGTGGGAGGAATAGTGTCCCATCATTGGTGTCAGTGGGGGGAATAGTGTCCCATCATTGGTATCAGTGGGAGGAATAGTGTCCCATCATTGGTATCAGTGGGAGGAATAGTGTCCCATCATTGATATCAGTGGAAAGAATAACACCCCTTCATTGGTGTCAGTGGGAGGAATAGTGCCTCATCATTGGTATCAGTGGGAGGAATAGTGCCCCATCATTGGTATCAGTGGGAGGAATAGTATCCCATCATTGGTATCAGTGGGAGGAATAGTGCCCCATCCTTGGTGTTGGTAGGAGGAATAGTGCCCCATTATTGGTATTGTAGGAGGAATAGTGCCCCATCATTGATATCAGTGGAAGGAATAGTGTCCCATTATTGATGTCAGTGGGAGGAATAGTGCCCCATTATTGGTATTGGTAGGAGGAATGGTGCCCCATTATTGATATCAGTGGTAAGGAATAGCTTCATTCTTTCTAAACAAAGGGCCAGTTAAAGGGGGCCAGACTGGGGCCAGTGTCAGTAGGAAATGACCCAACATCAATGGGAGTAAACAATGCCCCATCATTGGTGTCAGTGGGTGGAATAGTGCCCCATTGTTGGTGTCAGTGGGAGGAATAGTGCCCCATTATTGGTGTCAGTGGGAGGAATAGTGCCCCATCATTGGTGTCAGTGGGAGGAATAGTGCCCCATTATTGGTGTCAGTGGGAGGAATAGTGCCCCATCATTGGTATTGTAAGGATGAATACTGCCCCCATGTTGCTATTAACATAGTGCCCTGTCACAGTGCGAGAAAAAGTGTCCCATTGTTGGTGTCGGTGGAAGGAGCAGTACCTCATCCTAGGGGTCAGTGGGAGAAATAGAGCTCTGTCATTGGTGTCAGTGGGAGGAATAGTGCCCGATTGGTGGAATAGTGGAATAATGCCCCTAAGGGCCAGATAAATGCAAGCAAAGAGCCACATTCCTGGGCCACAGTTTGTAGGACACTGGTCTAGGAGTTGCCTTTTTTTATATTTATTACTGAACAAACCTAGATAGGACACTGAAAGCTGTGGGGTACTCGGAAAAAAAAAATGCTTAGTAGTAATTAGAGGGAACTCTTCACTCTGCAGCTACTTCTTGGAACCGTCCCTTGAACAATACCCCAGGAACTGGACAGAACTGGGACACAACATTTAATGTTCCAGGTCAAGCAAGCCTTTCATTTTAGTGCACAAGAGCTCTCCAGACCGGATCTTTGGTGAAATCCCCTTGTTTAGCTTCAAGGATTCTTGCCCCCCCCCCCCCCCCCAGCTTTTATCATAGTTGGTACTTCAATGAACCTAGGAGACCTTTAGCTGGCCTGCCTGGAGGGGGGGGCAGTAGCCCCCCAAGCTGAGAACTTCTCCTGGACAAGGAATTGGCTGAGACCCCACAAATACTCATTTGACCTGCTCCACTCCTATGTTCTGGAGCCTTCCAGAAGGCAGGGAGAAGCAATCAAGCCTGCAGCTTGTGAGATCCTGTTCAGTCCAAAACAATCAGCCACTGCTCCACTGATTACAGAAGAGCCAAAAAGAACTAAATTTGCCTAGCAGCCTAGCACCTAACTACAGAGTAAATCCAGGGCCATGCCCAAGGAATGTAGAACAAGGCCAAAGGTCCGAGCCAGAATATCTCACCAAGACCACCATGTCCCACCCTGTGACTGCAGAGAATGTGGGGAGAATCTCTTAAAAAAAAAAAACACACTGCAACCAAAAGCTTAAGAATGAAATTTGGAAGTGCTGGAATCTTATAATTATCCCAGCATTATAAGGGGTGTGGGGATTAGCATCAAGTGTTGAACATAAGGGAGACATTCCACTTGCTTAAAAACACAAAGCAAACATGTATTCTGCCTCCTGGCTTCTTCTTGTAGCACCGCTGCTTAGGCCTCAAGTTTAGGCCCTTTTTTTTGCTCCCTCAGACCTTCCCACAGCACCACTGTGCTCACGGTCATACCTTGCAGCTCCTTTCTCGCACTGGCCCACACCTTCACCTCTTGGCAGGGACCTCCTGTCTTTTTTCAGGTGAAGCCCCGAACATCCCATCTCATAAGGCTTGTGCACAATCAAAAGTTGATGGTGGTGGAAAAACATGGACCCAAGCTTGGAGGCCTCATCCCACTCAATACTCTACAAAGCTCCCAGGCTCAAGAATCCATACCACAATTTACCAATCCTGGAGAAAATGTCAAAGTTGCCCATCCTGGGTCCCTGCAACCTGCATGGGTGAGAACCATGGTTGACACCACCAAATCCTCTCTGTACCTTTTACATCAGATGTTAACCCCCACCTCCATCGGAAGTCAAGAGTCCTCCACACTCCCTTACATTACAGTGCACCCCACTTACCTTGTGCTGCTGATTGGGAAAAAGCTGGAGGTGGAGCTGGGAAGCAGAAAGTGAAGGGTCTTGAGAAGGACCGTGGGAGGGCTGGAGTTCAGCTGTCTGTCGAATGCTGAGAGCAGGGGAGATGGAGATGAGAGGGTGCTGGGGCTGCACAAAGAGGTGCAGGATCTGTAGGAGGAGTTCTGTCCGACTCTCTGCTGCCAGCTGCTGAGACATGGTAGAGGGAGGGGGGGTTAGAGACGAGACTCTCCGAGAAGCACAGGACAAAACAGCCTTAGAAGGTGGCTCATCTATGAGTCGGGGGCTGCCTTAATGTTTGATTCTTCACATGACCACCGCATTCGCCCGGCTCTCTTTTGGGACTATAGTGCTCATGTCTGGCAGGAACAGCAAAGGAGCCAAAGCCAGGTGCAGGAATGAGCATTTCAGCACACAGCCAGCAATGGGACACAGTCTGCATCTGCTGGACACCAGGATTTAGTTACGTTCCTGGTCTCAAGAAATCTAAGACCATTGGGAGGTATGCAAGACCTATTAAAGGATATCTAAACCCATGAAGAAAAATGTTATATATTGAAGTTTTTTTAATTTTATTTTCATCTTCTGATCCTGCTAGTAATAAAGTTCCTGTCCTAGGGTGACAACACGCACTATAATGCATCCTTCAGTCCTCTTGTGACAATTCTCACTCATTATAATGCATCTTCCTGTCCTAGGGTGACAACTCTCACTCACTGTAGGTATCTACGAAGAACAGCACACTGCGGCTGGACTACAGAGCATCCCCTTAATCTCCATAACCTAGCTGAGATGTGCTGTGTGGACCACAGAAGGTAGATGAGAAAGTTGATGACATTGTTTGAGATTTCAGTTTAGTGCTCAGGAAGCTACAAGAGCACTGGAATTGTTGTTGGATCATCAGGTATGCAGATGCCACATGTAAGGAATAGAAAGCTGCAATACATTACATTAATGTTCTTAGGTTTGGATATACATCAAGCCAAGATCAAATTAGACATGAGGATATCATGATTTACCTGAAATGTATGGAGGAGATGGGAAGGGTCCAGGATGGAAAGATGGAAGGGTTTGGGACAGACAGAGAGAATGGTTCTGAGATGTAAAGAGGAAGGGTTCAGGATGGACAAGTTCAGGTTGGACGGATGGGCTGGAAAGGTTCATATTGAAGAGATGGAAGGGTTCAGGATGGAAAGAAGGAAGGGTCCAGGATGGAAAGATGCGAGGGTTTGGAATAGACAGATGGAAGGGCTCAAGATGGACAGATGGAAGGGCTCAAGTTGGACAGATGGAAGGGTTCAGAATGGACAGAGGGAAGGGTCCAGGATGGAAAGATGCAAGGGTTTGGAATAGACAGATGGAAGGGTTCAGGATGGACAGATGTAAGGGCTCAAGATGGACAGATGGAAGGGTTCAGGATGGATAGATGTAAGGGTTAGGTTTGGATAGAAGGAAGGGTTCAGGATGGACAGATGGAAGGGTTTGGGTTGGTCAGAGGGAAGGGTCCAGGATGGAAAGATGCAAGGGTTCAGGATGGACAGATGTAAGGGCTCAGGATGGACATATGTAAGGGCTCAGGATGGACAGATGTAAGGGCTCAGGATGGACAGATGTAAGGGCTCAGGATGGACAGAGGGAAGGGTCCAGGATGGAAAGATGCAAGGGTTTGGAATAGACAGATGGAAGGGTTCAGGATGGACAGATGTAAGGGCTCAAGATGGACAGATGGAAGGGTTCAGGATGGATAGATGTAAGGGTTAGGTTTGGATAGAAGGAAGGGTTCAGGATGGACAGATGGAAGGGTTTGGGTTGGTCAGAGGGAAGGGTCCAGGATGGAAAGATGCAAGGGTTCAGGATGGACAGATGTAAGGGCTCAGGATGGACATATGTAAGGGCTCAGGATGGACAGATGTAAGGGCTCAGGATGGACAGATGTAAGGGCTCAGGATGGACAGATGTAAGGGCTCAGGATGGACAGATGGAGGGGTTCAGGATGGACAGATAGAAGGGTTCGGGGTGGACTGAAGGAAGGGTTCAGGGTGGACAGATGGAGGGGTTCAGGATGGACAGATGGAGGGGCTCGGGATAGACAGATGGAAGGGTTCAGGATGGACAGATGGAAGGGCTGGGGATTGACAGATGGAAGGGTTCAGGATGGACAGATGGAAGGGCTGGGGATTGACAGATGGAAGGGTTCAGGATGGACAGATGGAAGGGCTCGGGATTGACAGATGGAAGGGTTCAGGATGAATGGAAGGAAAGGATCAAGATGGAGAGATGGAAGGGATCAGGATGGACAGTCAGGACAGAAGGGATCAGGATGGACAGATAGAAAGGTTGTGGATGGGTTGGGTCAGAGGGAAGGGTCCAGGATGGAAAGATGCAAGGGTTCAGGATGGACAGATGTAAGGGCTCAGGATGGACATATGTAAGGGCTCAGGATGGACAGATGTAAGGGCTCAGGATGGACAGATGTAAGGGCTCAGGATGGACAGATGTAAGGGCTCAGGATGGACAGATGGAGGGGTTCAGGATGGACAGATAGAAGGGTTCGGGGTGGACTGAAGGAAGGGTTCAGGGTGGACAGATGGAGGGGTTCAGGATGGACAGATGGAGGGGCTCGGGATAGACAGATGGAAGGGTTCAGGATGGACAGATGGAAGGGCTGGGGATTGACAGATGGAAGGGTTCAGGATGGACAGATGGAAGGGCTGGGGATTGACAGATGGAAGGGTTCAGGATGGACAGATGGAAGGGCTCGGGATTGACAGATGGAAGGGTTCAGGATGAATGGAAGGAAAGGATCAAGATGGAGAGATGGAAGGGATCAGGATGGACAGTCAGGACAGAAGGGATCAGGATGGACAGATAGAAAGGTTGTGGATGGATGGAAGGAAGGTTTCAGGATGGACATCTGAAAGAGCTGGAAGCAAAGACAGACAGAAAGGGTTCAGATTGGAGAGATAGAATGATCCAGGATGGACAGACAAAGGAGTTCAGTATAGACAGACAGAAAGGTTCAGGATGGACGCGGGGGGGATCAGGATGGACAGGGGGAAGAGTTTGGTGGTGTCCATATTCTTCAGCATGTTCAGAGAATGGCCTGGAGCCAGAGGAACAACATAGGCGTAAGGCCAGGCATGACGGGGTTAGCAGTATAGGATGGTGGAAAGAATGGGTTAAGAAGGTCACTGGTGGGTCAAAAGTTTGATAGGAGATAGCAGGGGTGGGGTAGGGTGCAGCCTCTGGAGGAGATATGGGGGTGGTACTAGTCCACCAGGGCAGTTGGAGGCTGGACAGCGTGGAAGGAGCTTCCCCCGCCCTCCCTCCCTTATTCAGTCATTTGTTCCTCCCTTTTGGGGTCCTTGTTGCGAAAGGGGGGAGTGCTTAAACAGGGATGTTGTTAGGGTTGTAGGCGTTGAGGGGGATTGTTTATATTATCTGGAATGTCGTAGTAGTTTGCATGAGTCTTAAGCAATGGCGTCCCTAGGGGGGTCCAGAGGGGCGGGCCCTGACCCCCCCAACATTATGCTGTGCCCCCCAATTAAATTTTTTTTTCTTTTTTTTTTTTACAAAAAGGCAATGTCTAAGAGGGAGAGCGTCCCCAGTCAGCTCCTGCAGGTGATTCCCCCCCCCTCCCTCTGCTCGCTGACACTGCATAATGCGAGCGCTCAAACAACCACGGCCGCCCAGTCTGCTCCTTCCCCTGCATCCTCATTGGCTGGAAGAAGAACGAGTTGCAGGAAGGACTCCACCAGGACTCTCAGTTACTGAAAAAACAGACTGATTTCTCCCGTCCTTAGGACAGGAGGACCAGCCTGTAAATTCCAAGAGATGCCAGGCCAGCTCTGTCAATAGTAGGGGCAGGACAGCCAGAGGAGGCTGGGAAACCCCACAGTGGCAGAACACCAGGGCCCAGTGGCAAGACAACCTTTGCAACCCTGATAGTTCTCCCACTGGTTTGGACCCTTATATTTTCTTGGTATGCTGGTGACATATATCTCTTGTTTTCTGCCACCCTGGGGGGCCCAATACAGTAGGAAGTGAGCTCACTGCAGAACATGTGAAAGGGCCCATTGTGGGATCGTAGTAAAGGGCCCCAGGATATATATATATATATTTAGTTGCCCCCCTACGTTTGTCTCTGTCCCCCCATGTGCCCCCCCCTAAATATGAAAGCTGGAGACGCCACTGGTCTCGGAAGGCAGTCACGGTAACATTTGGAGAAGGAGGGGTGGGGCCCATCTCAAGGTATGGGTGTACCTACCCTGGTAAATTTAAGCCAGGAATGGTTTAATGAGTGATTTGGCTGTATCGCAGGTATCTTAATAGTAATGGTCCTCCAGCTGGTGTAGTTGCGGCTGAGGGCCTTAAAGTCTATTTTGATGGTGGATACAGCCAGTCAGTACGATAGACCTTAATGTTTGAATTACTGTAAGAAGATTGGGGATTAATGTTCAGATGTGTAAAATGAAGAATAAAGTTATATTTTGGTAATAAAGTTGTATTTTATATTTAATAAAGTTGCTGTTGTGGCCTTTAAAACCCAAAAAGAGAATTGGTGTTGTCTGCTTGTTTGATGGAGGGTGGGGGGGGCGTTAAAAAGGTTAAGGTTGGGGAAAGAAAAAGCATAATATCTGCTCATACCTCAGTCATGACTTCCATCTACAACCATCCAGTCCGGGATGTCCTCCGATTGGCGTGCGGCTCCTTTCATATCTCATCTCTCCATCCTCAGGGAGATTCATTTGCTGCTGAACTTTGTCTCTGAAGATCTGAGATGACTTCAGAAGTAAATTCTTGTTTAATTATAAAAGACACGCAGAGCGTAATACCCTGGAGCTCACATCTCAGGGAATTCACTGCCAGCTCTAATCTTCAGAATATAGAACAGTCTATAAACCACCATAATAATAATAAAGACAATGAGTGGAAGGGACATCACACTTTGACATTCCACTTGTAGATATAAATGAATAGATATAGCGAGAGACGTGGGCTTTACTAGATGGGACTTTTCTATTTAAAAGATACGGCTCTTAAGATTTTCAATAGGTCCAAAAATGGAATTACCCAGAGTTCCCTGATATCATTCACTCTGCAGGAACTCCTCCCAAGGTTTCTTCTGAATAACGGTGGGCTTGTGGCCAGATCTCAAGGGTTTTGCACAGAGCGGCCCCCGATCCTCCTCTTCTGGGGTTCCCAGGCGGCGCTCCTGGCCCCTCCTCCTCACCGAGTGCCCCCATGCAGAGCCGCTTTGCTTAGGGGCACCCGTGCGGGCGCGCTCCCGAGACCTGCTCCTGCGATCATTGACACAGACAGCAGGACTCGACCCCCCGCCCCGGCTCCCGTGTCACTGGATTTGATTGACAGTGGCGGGAGTCAATGGCTCCTGCTGCTATTGGCGTGTACACACGGTTGGAATTTCCGATGTGAGCTTGTTGTCGGAAAGTCCGACCGTGTGTGGGCTCCATCGAACATTTGCTGTCGGAATTTCCGCCCACAAATGTTTGATAGCAGGTTCTCAAATTCTCCGCCAACTTCACTTTGTTTTCGGAAATTCCGATCGTGTGTACACAAGTCTGTCGCACAAAAGTTCCACGCATGCTCGGAATCAAGCAGAAGGAACCGCACTGGTGATTGAACTTCCCTTTTCTCGGCTCGTCTTACGTCTTGTACGTCACCGCGTTCTCACGATCGGAATTTCCGACAACATTTGTGTGACCGTGTGCATGCAAGACAAGTCTGAGCCAACATCCTTCAGAAAAAAATCCACAGTTTTGTTGTCAGAATGTCCGATCGTGTGTACGCGGCATAACAATGTATCCTATGAGGACCCTAGACAGCGGCTGGAGCTGCTGAGCTTGTGTTTGTCGCTGGAACGATCGGCTGGATGTCAAGCAACGTCCTCCCAGTTGTTCACCTCTTGCATTCCTTAGGGGCCATGCAGCTGCACAATCTGTGACCAGCTGTGTCCAATACCGTGGATCACAGATCATTGTACCAGGGTGCTGTGTGCAGCCCTGGTACCATGTGATCACTGTGACCAATCACAGTTATCATATGTCAGTTGTAAAGAATGGCTTTCATTCATAGCCATTGTGTACTATTGTGATGATCTTTGTGATTGGTCACAGTGATCACATGCTACAGGGCCAATCAAAAATGTCACATGGGTACAGTGTTACATGACTGAGTAATTGTCATTCAAAGTGTGAAAGCGCTGAAAGCTGAAAATTGGCCTGGACTGGAAGGGGGTGAAGGTGTCCGGTATTGAGGTGGTTAAACAGGTCCCTTTGGGTGGAATAACACAGCCTCTCAATAGGACTCGTAGCAGGGTACAAGGACAAAAGGATGGACTAATCCAAATGCAGGATGAACAACGGGGTTCTTCTCCAATCTCACAGCATTCTCCAGGTGATATCCTTACACTGTCCCTTTGTATCATGGAGCTCTCCCTATACTTACCCTATACTTACCCTAGTCAGTGTGTGCACTGTCCCTATCTAAGGTACTCCCAAACTGACCCAGCAGGGGGTGTATAAAGCCTTCCTAGGTCCTAAATCGCCTTCCAGGGTGTAACAATATGGCCCCTGCCACCTTCCTACTGCTGGGTGTACCAATATGGCCTCTGCCACCTTCCTACTGCGTGGTGTACCAACATGGCCTCCACCACCTTCCTACTGCAGGGTGTACCAACATGGCCCCTGCCACCTTCCTACTGCTGGGTGTACCAACCTGGCCTCCGCCACCTTCCTACTGCTGGATGTACCAACATGGCCCCCGCCACCTTCCTACTGCTGGGTGTACCAACATGGCCCCCGCCACCTTCCTACTGCTGGGTGTACCACCATGGCCTCCGCCACCTTCCTACTGCAGGATGTACCAGCATGGCCTCCGCCACCTTCCTACTGTGGGATGTACCAACATGGCCTCCGCCACCTTCCTACTGTGGGATGTACCAACATGGCCTCTGCCACCTTCCTACTGCTGGGTGTACCAACATGGCCTCTGCCACCTTCCTACTGCGTGGTGTACCAACATGGCCTCCACCGCCTTCCTACTGCAGGGTGTACCAACATGGCCTCCGCCACCTTCCTACTGCAGGATGTACCAGCATGGCCTCCGCCACCTGCCTACTGTGGGATGTACCAACATGGCCTCTGCCACCTTCCTACTGCTGGGTGTACCAACATGGCCTCCGCCACCTTCCTACTGCAGGATGTACCAGCATGGCCTCCGCCACCTTCCTACTGCTGGGTGTACCAACATGGCCTCCGCCACCTTCCTACTGCTGGGTGTACCAACATGGCCTCCACCACCTTCCTACTGCAGGGTGTACCAACATGGCCTTCGCCACCTTCCTACTGCAGGGTGTACCAACATGGCCTTCGCCACCTTCCTACTGCGGGGTGCGAGTGCATAGGAGTGCACACGGGCCCCATCCCCATACACGGACAGGAGAGGAGAAAGGGCTTGATCTGCTTCTCCTCTTCCCATCCCTGCCCCTCTGGCTTCCCATCCACACTCCAATCCCTGGTGTTCTGTGCCTAAGAAAAGTGATGTGTGGGCTGGAAATTTGAAGCTCAGAAACCAGCAGACACATCATGGATGAAAGGTGTCAATGCCTGAGCCTCCATCCTCGGATGAGTGAGCTTACCATCCAATATCTGTGACTGAAGTCCCCCCCCCTCACTCCCTTCTTTCTCCTGCATCCAAGGAAGTGAGTACATTAAGGTAGGAGGGACTCAGATGTAATAGGTGCCCTGTGGACTCCGATGTAAGGGGGGCTTTGGGAACCCTAATTTAAGGGGGATTGCTGGAAACTTTAATGTAAGTAGGAGGTTTGGTGAGCAGAAACCTTCTTCCATCAGAGTTCTCCTTTACATCAGAGTCCACAGCGTTCCCCCTTAAAAAACGTTTTGCTGTGCGCCACTAAAGTGTTTGGGTTGGGCTTCAAGAAAAGTTGGCAACCCTACACCTATGTGCTGTGGTATAACCTTTTACATACATTACTGCAATGCATAGTGACTCACTTTCAGGGGTGCGAAGTGCTTGGTATTGTTTTGTTTTTTTAATGGGATCCCAACTCACCCTGAAAATGCAACCAAATGAATTTGGTAAGTGGAAAGATGAATACTTTTACCACGGTTCGGTGTTATAAGTGGTGTGCCTAAGGCTGGGTTCACACTTATGCAAATTGGATGAGGGTTTTCCCTCATCCAATTCGCATGACAGGAGATTGTGACCGGCCCTCAATGGAGGCGGTTCACAAATCTCCGGGGCGGCCGCAGTGCGTCTTTGGCTCCATTCACACCTGAAACAGAGAACAGGGATGCACCGGACCCCTGCTGTGAGCCACGGCCACATTAGTGTGGACCCAGCCTCAAGGTTCATTGTTGGTGGTGTACCCCAAGGTTAAGTGTTTTTAAAGGTGTACCCCAAGGTTCAGTGTTAGTGGTGTGCTCCAAGGTTCAGTGTTAGTGGTGTGCTCCAAGGTTCAGTGTTAGTGGTGTGCTCCAAGGTTCAGTGTTAGTGGTGTGCTCCAAGGTTCAGTGTTAGCGGTGTGCTCCAAGGTTCAGTGTTAGTGGTGTGCTCCAAGGTTCAGTGTTAGTGGTGTGCTCCAAGGTTCAGTGTTAGTGGTGTGCTCCAAGGTTCAGTGTTAGCGGTGTGCTCCAAGGTTCAGTGTTAGTGGTGTGCTCCAAGGTTCAGTGTTAGTGGTGTGCTCCAAGGTTCAGTGTTAGCGGTGTGCTCCAAGGTTCAGTGTTAGTGGTGTGCTCCAAGGTTCAGTGTTAGTGGTGTGCTCCAAGGTTCAGTGTTAGCGGTGTGCTCCAAGGTTCAGTGTTAGCGGTGTGCTCCAAGGTTCAGTGTTAGTGGTGTGCTCCAAGGTTCAGTGTTAGCGGTGTGCTCCAAGGTTCAGTGTTAGCGGTGTGCTCCAAGGTTCAGTGTTAGTGGTGTGCTCCAAGGTTCAGTGTTAGCTGTTTACCCCAAGGCTACGTATTAGAGGTGTACCCCATTGTTCAGCATTAGTGGTATACCCCTAAAGCCTAGTACACACGCACGGTGAATTTCCGGCGACATGGGCTGGCTTCTGTTGGACAAGCATGCTGGAAAACAAGTAGCCAGCTCTCGATCAGCACTCTCAGCCAATGGCTGAATACAACAACTCAGTATTAGAGATCACTGTACTAACTTTAGTACAGCGGCTGCAACCGGAAATGTCTGTTTTTTTTTATTTAACCCAAAAAAATAGTAGTGTGTACCAGGCATAAGGTTCAATGGTATTAGTGGTGTACTGCAAGGTTCAGTATTAGAGCTGTACCCCAAGATTCAGTGTTGGATCCCTTATTTAAACCCATTTATAAACTATATGCATGCATCATACATTCTAGGAGGAGAATAGCTAGGGGAGTCAGTGGTGGAGAAGGATCTGGGTGTTCTGGCTGATAATAGACTTATTATTCATACATTCTAGGAGGAGAATAGCTAGGGGAGTCAGTGGTGGAGAAGGATCTGGGTGTTCTGGCTGATAATAGACTTATTATTCATACATTCTAGGAGGAGAATAGCTAGGGGAGTCAGTGGTGGAGAAGCATCTGGGTGTTCTGGTTGATAATAGACGTAGTAATCATACATTCTAGGAGGAGAGCAGCTGGGGGAGTCAATGGTGAAGAAAGATCTGGGTGTTTTGGTAGATCATAGACTTATTAGGCTGGGTTCACACTGGAACACGCAGCGGCTCACAGAAGGAGTCCGGTGCACCTCTATTCACCGTTTCAGGTTCGATTTCAGTCCAAATTTTGGGCTGTATTGGGACCAAAAGATGCACAGGGCTTCTGTACAATTCACACCGGAGCCGCTGTGGAGATGTGTAAACCGGCTCCGTAGAGAGCCGGTCACAATCTCCCGCTATGTGAATTGGATGCAGGCAAGCCCGCATTCCAATTCGCATAAGTGTGAACCCAGCCTTAATCAAACATTCTAGGAGATGAATAGATGAGGGAGTCAGAGGTGGAGAAGGATCTGGGTGTTCTGGTAGATGATAGACATAAAGTGGTTTGAATGGCTGAAGGTTTTTTACCTTCATGTATTCTACACATGAAGGTAAAAAACCTTCTGTGTGCAGCGGTCCCCCCCCCCCCAGCTCCCCCCCTATCCTTACCCGAGCCCCCTCCGATCCAGTGATTCACAATAGCCCTGGCTGTATAGGGATTCTCCCCCTTCATTAGCTGAGACAGCAGCGGGAGTGACCGCCAGTGAGCCAATGAGGGGAGAGCAGGGGGGGCAAGCTGTGGCTCTATGTGTCTTATGGACACATAGAGCAGTGGCTCGGGAGCAAGCACGCAGTGGTGCTCCCAGGGGAGGCAGCTTTCTTTGGGGTGCTGCTTAAGAGTGAGGAGCCAAGAGTGCAGACAGGGGACCCGAAGAGAAGAAGATCGGAGCTACTCTGTTCAAAACCACTGCATAGAGCAGGTAAGTATAACATGTTTGTTATTTATTTTTATTTTTTTAAACAAAGTTTTAATATCATTTTAATAATCATACATTCTAGGAGGAGAATAACTGGGGGAGTCAATGGTGGAGAAGGATCTGAGTGTTCTGGTAGATTATAGACTTAATAATCATGCATTCTAATGCCCCGTACACACGGTCGGACTTTGTTCGGATATTCTGACAACAAAATCCTAGGATTTTTTCCGACAGATGTTGGCTCAAACTTGTCTTGCATACACATGGTCATACAAAGTTGTCGGAAAATCAGATTGTTCTGAACGCGGTGACGTAAAACACGTACGTCGGGACTATAAACGGGACAGTGGCCAATAGCTTTCGTCTCTTAATTTATTCTGGGCATGCGTGGCACTTTGTCCGTCGGATTTGTGTACACATGATCGGAATTTCCGGCAACGGATTTTGTTGTCGGAAAATTTTATATCCTGCTCTCAAACTTTGTGTGTCGGAAAATCCGATGGAAAATGTGTGATGGAGCCTACACACGGTCGGAATTTCCGACAACAAGGTCCTATCACACATTTTCCGTCGGAAAATCCGACCGTGTGTATGGGGCATAAGAAGAGAACAGAAGGATCTTGGTGTGTGGGTAGATCATAGACATCATAATCATTCATTCTAGGAGGACAATAGCTGGGGGAGTCATGGGTGGAGAAGGATTTGGGTGCGCTGGTAGATGATAGACTTATTAATCCTACATTATACTTATTAATCATAGATTATACACTTTAATATCATACATTCTAAGAGGAGAACAATGGGGGAATCAATGGTAGAGAAGGATCTGGGTGTTCCGGTAGGCCATATATAATCATATATTCTAGAAGGAGAACAGCTGGACAAGTCAATGGTGGAGAAGGATCTGGGCGCTCTGGTAGATCATAGACTTATTAATCATACATTCAAAGAAGAGAACAGCTTGGGGAGTTAATAGTGAAGAGGGATCTGGGTGTTTTGGTAGATCATAGACTTAATTATCATACATTTTAGGAGGAGAATAACTGGGGGAGTCAATGGTGGAGAAGGATCTGATGTTCTGGTAGATCATAGACTTAATAATCATGCATTCTAAGAGAACAGAAGGATCTTGGTGTTTGGTTAGATCATAGACATCATAATCATTCATTCTAGGAGGACAATAGCTGGGGGAGTCATGGGTGGAGAAGGATTTGGGTGCGCTGGTAGATGATAGACTTATTAATCCTACATTATACTTATTATTAATCATACTGTACATTCTAAGAGTAAAACAGCTGGGGAAGACAATGGTGGATAAGGATATTGTATTCAGGTAGATCTTAGACTTACTAATCAAATATTCTAGTAGCAGAACCGCTGGGGAAGTTAATGGTGGAGAAGGATTTGGGTGTTCTAGTTGATAATAGACTTATTAATCATACAATCTAGGAGGAGAACAATCATGTAGTCAATGGTGGAGAAAGATCTGGGTGCTCAGGTAGATCATAGACTTAATATTCATGCATTCTAGGAGGGGAACAGCTGAGGTAGTCAACGGTGGAGAGGGATCTGGGTGTTTTAATAGATCATAGACTTTAATATCCTACATTTTAAGAGGAGAACAATGGGGGAATCAATGGTAGAGAAGGATCTGGGTGTTCTGGTAGATCATTGACTTAATAATCATATATTCTAGAAGGAGAACAGCTGGACAAGTCAGTGGTGGAGAAGGATCTGGGCACTCTGGTAGATCATAGACTTATTAATCATACATTCTAAGAAGAGAACAGCTTGGGGAGTTAATAGTGAAGAGGAATCTGGGTGTTTTGGTAGATCATAGACTTAATTATCATACATTTTAGGAGGAGAACAATGGGGGAGTCAATGGTAGAGAAGGATCTGAGTTTTCTGGCTACCATTGACTTAATAACCATACATTCTAGGAGAAGAACAGCTGGGCAAGTCAATGATGGAGATGGATCTAGGTGTTCTGGTAGATCAGGGATCTTCAAACTATGGCCATGACATAACTAGGCACAATGGGAATTTTAGTTCCTGAACAACTGGAGGGCCATAGTTTGAAGACCCCTGTGGTAGATCATCAACCTTCTAATCATATATTCTAGGAGGAGAACAGCTGGGGAAGTCAATGGTGGAGATTGAGAAGGATCTAGGTGTTGTAGATCATAGACCCACTTATCAAACTGTATATTCTAGAAGGAGAACAGCTGGGAGAATCAATGGTGGAGAAGGATCTGGGTGTTCAAGTAGATCATAGACTTAATAATCATATATTCTAGAAGGAGAACAGCTGGACAAGTCAATGGTGGAGAGGGATCTGGGCGCTCTGGTAGATCATAGACTTATTAATCATACATTCTAAGAAGAGAACAGCTTGGGGAGCTAATAGTGAAGAGGGATCTGGGTATTTTGGTAGATCATAGACTTAATTATCATACATTTTAGGAGGAGAACAGCTGGAAGAGTCAATGGTGGAGAAGCATTTGGGTGTTCCTGTAGACCAGGGATATGTAATCAGCGGACCTCCAGCTGTTGCAGAACTACAATTCCCATGAGGCATAGCAAGACTCTGACAGCCGCAAGCATGTCACCCAGAGGTAGAGGCATGATGGGACTTGTAGTTTTGCAACAGCTGGAGGTCCGCTAATTGCATATCCCTGCTGTAGACCATTGACTTAATAATCATACATTCCAGAAGGAGAACAGCTGAGCAAGTCAATGGTGGGAAGGGATCTAGGTGTTTTGGTAAATTATAGACTTAATAATAGTATGCAATGCCAAGCTGCGGTTTCTAAACCTAGCAAATTCCTTTCTTGTATCAAGAGAAGTATGGACTGCAGAGGGAGAGACATCATCCGTAAAAATCATTAGTGAGACCTCACCTGGAAAATGCAATGAGATTTACGAAGATGTTTGACCAGTGAAAAGATGAAGACATTTATCAGGTCCCCTTTTACTTATCAGCCTGAAAAACCTTCCATCCACCACCATAAGTTCCTGTGACCTTCAACATATTTCTGTTCTCCAAAAATCCAATGTAGGGACCAGGTACACCGCGCTATACTAAGGACACAATGTGGAATGGACTCATCATGGTCTCTGTAGATCTGGGTTGTTATCTAAGGCAAGAGAAGACTGAGTCATGACCAGAGAAACGGGGAATTCAGCCATTAAACTTAGTCCTCATTCACACCCCCAGCAGGTGACAGGATGGGGGGGGGGGCAATAACTGCTGTCTACATAACCCTGAGGAGCCCCAACCAATCTTCATCTGAAATGTGATGATGAAAATATGATAGACATTTTTATTTGTGCATATATGTATATTCACATGGGAAAAAACAATACAATAGTAAAACAAAACAAAAAGCTATTACACATGATGGGTTCTCATTAGGCCTCTATTTAATATACATTGGAGTTGTTACATTGTTCCATAGTAAAGGATGATAAACATAGACAGCTAATGTCACATCATCAGGCTCTACGCTCATTGCTGGGAGAGAAGGACAGAGAAAGCAAAAGAGCAAGCCCCCCCCCCCCCCCGCCATGTATCCTGGGCTCGACTCTCCCATTTGCGGGCCCGGGACCAGCATGGTGGGTGACGCCAGGTAAGGGGGAAGGAGCTGAGTGGACATGTTTCCAAACTCCTCCCCTTCTTGTTGGTGACTTGGAAGCAACATATAAAATGTCACTTCTGGGTCCCCCCCATGGCTGGGACCCGGATGTCCCATTAAAGAGAACCTGTCACCAAAAAACCATCAAATTTTTTGTCCCCTATGTGATGAAAAAAAAAGTTAAGTAACATAAAAAAAATTACAAAAATTCAGCATTTAAACCCCCATCCAAAAAAAAAAAAAAAACATTCTTGAGGCACCCCAACCACCGCGTATACACACGGGAAAACATAAATGTATGCGTCGGGGGCGCTTAAACATGAAAACGTTGATTGCGATACACGTTAAGTATCGCCGTACATACCGGAGTGAGAGCAATAATTATAGCACCAGACCTCCTCCGTAACACTAAACTGATGACCTATAGGGGGGCTTATAAAGCATCGTCTATTGAAAATATCGGGTACTGAAGTCTGTCACCATTTCACGGGCGCACACAAATTTAAGGTTTGCCATGTTGGGTATCTATTCACTTGGTGTAACCTCGTCTTTGAAATTCTACAAATAAATTGGGTAATTTGATGCATCTGCATGCCCTCAAAATTAACCTTGGTGCATTTTTTTTACCTTTACAGTAGAAACCTGTGATATCAAAAAAATTGGAACTACCGCTATTTTGTTCCCTAGGGTGTCTGCATTCAGGTGTGTGCAATCTTCAGGCTTAAAATATATTTTTTAAACATGTTATAAAAAAAAAAACGCAAAAATGGCTCTGGCAGCGAAAGGGTCCACCATGCATCCATGGTGTCTGAGATTGTGTGCTGAGTGCGCGTTCCCACCACACTCACTGAGTTATCTTCAAAAGGCCTTGGTGTTGGCTTCTGATGAGGGGCAGCAGGACAGGTTCATATAACTGCTGTGTGAGCAAATCAAACAAAGTGATCGTAAAGCTGCTCCATGTTCCGACATGGAAGCCCACCTAAAGCCTGTTGGGCACCAACAGATGTCAGGAGGGGACTAAGTTCTGCTCTGAGCCCTGGAGCCTGGGGGCTTTGTAGAGTTTGGGGTAGAAGAAAGCCTCCAACCCTGGGTCCATGTTTGTCCTGTTTTCCAGCCTTCTCTGATTTTGCCCCTGTACACAGGGTGGGGGCTCAGTGAGGCTCAGGGCTCCATCCTCTCATGGAGAACATTGTGATGCCAGGGGGCAGCAGGCGCACGGAGACACTGGGGGTGTGTACGTCTGGCTGCTGGCCTGTCTAGAGTTTACAGACAGGTGACCTGACCAGGTCGAAGCCTGAGAGGACAATTGCAGTGTATGCAGAGGTCGAAGGTTACTGAAACAGTTTGGAGGTTGAAGCATTTGTGTTGTGCATGGGCAACCTTCTTCTGTAGAGGCAGGAAAACCCTCTGGGCCCTGTTCACATAATCATGTAGAGGGAACGAGTGTTCACACTAGACGATTCTTACATTGCGATTGTCATGCCATTCTGTGTGTTGGATGGGGCCAGCCCCAAGACTCCCCATGCAGCTGTGCAGCAACAGATCATTTCTAACAGTGATCTATTGCTGACTGCAGACAGCCAGCAATATATCACTATAGCAGTGGCCTACTGCTGTAGGAAGATGCTGGACAGAACTGCAACAGCTTTATCCCAGCTTCTGTACTCAGAGGAAGGGCTGTGATGTCACTTATGATGTCATATCCCTTCCATTGTAAACACAATGCTGTGTTCCCAGCCATCTGCTACAGGAGCTCCTATGGAGAGCTGTGCAGCAAGATTGGTTGCCCCATGACTGTTACAGTTCCTGGGCTTAGCACTGGGTCCTACTTGTCACTGACAGTCACAGTTCCAGATCTGGTGCCAGAAGGGACCAGCCGGAACCACTCTGGAGGGGTGATCAGTGATTCCTTTTTACCCAGTTATTGCTTATAACTGTGATGTTATAAGCAATAGTCCTAATTGTCATGAATGGCTTTCCATTCTTGGCAGCTTGTTTACTGTTGCGATGCTGTGATTGGCACATGATACAGGTAGCCAGGCACCATGTGATAGCTGTGGGCCAATTGCAGCATCACAACAATGACAGTTTGCTTACATGTAACCAAGTAATCTGTATGATTGGTCATACTGATCACATGCTATCTTGGTTGCTCACGGCGGGTACCGAGCATGGTGATCCGGCACGAGATCGCACCACTCCGCACTTCGGGTGAAGTACCAGTACTTCTCGTAACCTGTAGCTGATGCCCTCTTGCAGTAAATGTACTGTAGGTGAGTGAGAAGCAGTTAAAACGGTCCATGGGACTTGAATGGCTAAAGGCTGTCATTCTCTAAAAAAAAAAAAAATCCAAAGCTCTTTACAATAGAAGACATAATTTACTTGTGTCTCCTACCTCCCCTAAATGCATATTTGCCAACAGTCCCGATTTTCCTGGGACAATCCCGATTTTTGGACCCTCGTCCTGATCAGAGCTCGTCCCAATTAAAATCCAGGGATTTTGCTTTTGTCTCGGGAATCGGGACTGTTTTTGGCAAAGACTGCAGCGGGCTACAAAAAGATGGCTGCCACCGCTGTGAGGTCTCTTTCCCCGTGTGTTCAGTGGAGAGGGGAGGGGCCTCCGATCCATGCAGCCAATCGACTTCTCTCTTCAGTGTACAAGTAGACAATTCTCTTGTACACTGAAACCGATTGCCTGCACGGATCGGAGGCCCCTCCCCTCTCCACTGAACACACAGGGAAAGATGGGAAATCATGGAGCTGATACCAACCCTCCGCCCTGTGTGTCTGATGAGAGGGAATACTGATGTAAGGACTGGGACTCCACTGGGGACATTGATGTAAGGACTGGGACTCCACTGGGGACACTGATGTAAAGACTGGGTTTCTGCTGGGGACACTGATGTAAGGGCTGTGGCTCTGCTGGGGACACTGATGTAAGGACTGGGACTCCACTGGACACACTGATGTAAGGACTGGGACTCCACTGGGGACACTGATGTAAAGACTGGGGTTCTGCTGGGGGACACTGATGTAAGGACTGTGGCTCCGCTGAGGACACTGATGTAAGGACTGGGGCTCTGCTGGGGACAATGATGTAAGGACTGGGGCTCTGCTGGGGACAATGATATAAGGACTGGGGCTCCACTGGAGACACTGATGTAAGGACTGGGGCTCCGCTGGGGACACCAGATATAAGGACTAGGGCTCCACTGGGGACACAAGATATAAGGACTGGGGCTCCACTGGGGACATTGATGTAAGGACTGGGGCTCTGCTAGGGACACCAGATATAAGGACTGGGGCTTCGCTGGGGACACCAGATATAAGGACTGGGGTTCTGCTGGGGACACTGATGTAAGGACTGGGGCTCCACTGGGGACACTGATGTAAGGACTGGGGCTCTGCTGGGGACACTGATGTAAGGACTGGGGCTCCACTGGGGACACTGATGTAAGGACTGGGGCTCCACTGGGGACACTGATGTAAGGACTGGGGCTCTGCTGGGGACACTGATGTAAGGACTGGGGCTCTACTGGGAACACCGATGTAAGGACTGGGGCTCCACTGGGGACACTGATGTAAGGACTGGGGCTCTGCTGGGGACACCATATAGAAGAACGGGGGCTCTGCTGGGGACACCAGATATAAGGGCTGGGGCTCCGCTGGGGACACTGATGTAAGGACTGGGGCTCCGCTGGGGACACTGGGGCTCCACTGGAGACACTGGGGCTCCGCTAGGGACACTGATATAAGGACTGGGGCTCTGCTGGGGACACTGATGTAAGGACTGGGGCTCCGCTGGGGACACCAGATATGAGGAATGGGGCTCCGCTGGGGACACTGATATGAGGACTGGGGCTCTGCTGGGGACACTAATGTAAGGACTGGGGCTCCGCTGGGGACACCAGATATAAGGACTGGGGCTCCACTGGGAACACTGATGTAAGGACTGGGGCTCTGCTGAGGACACTGATGTAAAGACTGGGGCTCCACTGGGGAACCAGATATAAGGACTGGGGCTCTGCTGGGGACACCAGATATAAGAACTGGGGTTCTGCTGGGGACAGTGTCAAAGCGCCAAAATACACTGAAGAAGCCTGCAGTGCTGCAATGGAGTGGAGACACAGGTCATAGGAGGGGCGAGATAAATAGCTCTTTTATTGTAAGGAACTTACTTTTAGAGACAGACAGACGTCTCTTTCATGACATTAGTGATAGTCAATGAATTTCCCAGTAAACATCTTGATGGCCTTTTGTTGAATCTCCTTTGTCCTAACTCCATAGATGATAGGATTCAGCATGGGAGGGACAATGACATAGATATTGGCAACCAGAATATGGACATAGGGCGGGACGTTGTTGTGAGGGATCCTGTGAGCTATGAAGGAGAAGAAGGCTGGGACATACAGTAAGGTGATTACACAGAGGTGGGACACACAGGTGCTTGAAGTCTTGCGGCGGGCCTCTGAAGTGGAGAGTCTCATGATGGCCTGAATGATGGAAACATAGGACAACCCAATGAGGAATAAATCTATCACAGAGGTCAGAACCATTATCACCATGCCATAGATGACATTGATGAGTATGCTTGCAGTTGCCAGTCTAGCCATGGCCATATGTTCACAGTAGGTGTGTTCTATGATGTTACTATCCTGGTATGGTAACCGCCAAGCAAGAAGAACTAAGGGGGTTATTATAATAAGGCTTCTGGTCACTGAAACCAAAATGACAGTCATAACAAAAGACAGATTGAGCTTTGTCACATAGGACAGAGGGTAACAGATGGCGATGTAGCGATCATATGCCATAGCAAGCAAAATGGCCGACTCCGTCATGCAGATAAAGTGAATAAAAAATATTTGGACCAAGCAGCTGTTGAAAGAAATTTCATGAGAACCAAACCAAAAAATACAGAGGGTCTTCGGGACTGTGGTGGAGCTTAGAACAAGATCTCCAACTGCCAACATCACAAGGAAGAAGTACATGGGCTGGTGAAGGCTTTCATGAACTGAGATTACTGCTATCAAGATGGAGTTGGCTGCTACACCTAAAATATACATGAAGCAAAACAGGATGGAGAGCAGAAGGTGGGAATTCTCCAAACCAGGAATCCCCATTAAAAGGAAGAAGTTGGGGTGGAAACTAGTGGAATTGGCCATGTCCTGGAGAACTTCCTCTGATGATGGCTAGATGCCAGACATTCTGGATAGTCGCTGTATAAGCATCGGTCAATGTTCTGTAGGTCAACTGAAAAAGACAAAAGAGACACGAGGAGGGTAGGCAACATAACAGCATAGCTTTCCCTTCCTGGATTATCCAAGTTCCTATAACAGAAACCCATACTTAATGTTTGTGGGGAAGAGGCCCCCATCAACAAGGGGACAAAGTCCTTTGCAGGGGGGGTCCCGCTTTCAATATACTCTTCCCATGGTGAGGGCATGTGGCCTTTTATGAATCACGAAGGGTGGTGCATGCTTGTCCCTGCTCTTTCTTGGCCTGCCAGGTTGCATGCTCAGATAAGGATCTGGAATAGATTTTAGGGGGACCTCACATACATTTTTTTCTTTATCCACCTTTTTATTAATGTCAGACCCAAAGGACTTATCTCCGCTGACATCAATACCAGGCCCTGATCCCTCATCAAGGATAAGGGTCTGATATGTATTTTTATGTTCCTCCACTTATAACTAAAGATCTATATAGAGAAACCAGGACCCCCTTCCTCCTGCTGGTCACCCCTCTAGTGATATAAAGATCTATATAGAGGAATCAGGACCTCCTTCCTCCTGCTGTTGACCTCTCTAGTGATATAAAGATCTATATAGAGGAATCAGGGCCTCCTTCCTTCTGCTGGTGACCTCTCTATTGATATAAAGATCTATATAGAGGAATCAGGGCCTCCTTCCTCCTGCTGGTGACCTCTCTAGTGATATAAAGATCTATATAGAGGAATCAGGACCTCCTTCCTCCTCCTGGTGACCCCTCTAGTGATATAAAGATCTATATAGAGGAATCAGGACCTCCTTCCTCCTGCTGGTGACCCCTCTAGTGATATAAAGATCTATATAGAGGAATCAGGACCTCCTTCTTCCTGCTGGTGATCCCTCTAGTGATATAATGATCTATATAGAGGAATCAGGACCTACTTCCTACTGCTGGTGTCCCCTCTAGTGATATAATCTATATAGAGGAATCAGGACCTCCTTCCTCCCCCTGGTGACCCCTCTAGTGATATAAAGATCTATATAGAGGAATCAGGACCTCCTTCCTCCCCCTGGTGACCCCTCTAGTGATATAAAGATCTATATAGAGGAATCAGGACCTCCTTCCTCCTGCTGGTGACCCCTCTAGTGATATAAAGATCTATATAGAGGAATCAGGACCTCCTTCCTCCCCCTGGTGACCCCTCTAGTGATATAAAGATCTATATAGAGGAATCAGGACCTCCTTCCTCCTGCTGGTGACCCCTCTAGTGATATAAAGATCTATATAGAGGAATCAGGACCTCCTTCCTCATGCTGGTGATCCCTCTAGTGATATAATGATCTATATAGAGGAATCAGGACCTCCTTCCTTCTGCTGGTGACTCATCTAGTGATATAAAGATCTATATAGAGGAATCAGGACCTCCTTCCTCCCCCTGGTGACCCCTCTAGTGATATAAAGATCTATATAGAGGAATCAGGACCTCCTTTCTTCTGCTGGTGACCCCTCTAGTGATATAATGATCTATATAGAGGAATCAGGACCTACTTCCTACTGCTGGTGACCCCTCTAGTGATATAAAGATCTATATAGAGGAATCAGGACCTCCTTCCTCCCCCTGGTGACCCCTCTAGTGATATAAAGATCTATATAGAGGAATCAGGACCTCCTTCCTCCTGCTGGTGACCCCTCTAGTGATATAAAGATCTATATAGAGGAATCAGGACCTCCTTCCTCCCCCTGGTGACCCCTCTAGTGATATAAAGATCTATATAGAGGAATCAGGACCTCCTTCCTCCTGCTGGTGACCCCTCTAGTGATATAAAGATCTATATAGAGGAATCAGGACCTCCTTCCTCCTGCTGGTGATCCCTCTACTGATATAAAGAACTATTACATACACTCAGGTCCATAAATATTGGGACATTGACACAATTCTAATCTTTTTGGCTCTATACACCACCACAATGGATTTGAAATGAAATGAAAAAGATGTGCTTTAACTGCAGGATTTCAGCTTTAATTTGAGGGTATTTACATCCAAATCAGGTGAACGGTGTAGGAATTACAACAGTTTGTATTTGTGCCTCCCACTTTTTAAGGGACCAAAAGTAATGGGACAATTGGATGCTCAGCTGTTCCATGGCCAGGTGTGTGTTATTTCCTCATTATCCCATTTACAAGGAGTAGATAAAAGATCCAGAGTTAATTTCATGTGTGCTATTTGCATTTGGAATCTGTTGCTGTCAACTCTCAATATGAAATCCATCAGTGTCACCATCAGTGGGCTGAAAAAACAAAACAAACCCATCAGAGAGATAGCAAAAACATTAGGTGTGGCCAAATCAACTGTTTGGAACATTCTTAAAAAGAAAGAAAGCACCGGTGAGCTCAGCAACACCAAAAGACCCGGAAGACCACGGAAAACAACTGTGGTGGATGACCGAAGAATTCTTTCCCTGGTGAAGAAAACACCCTTCACAACAGTTGGCCAGATGAAGAACACTCTCCAGGAGGTAGGTGTATGTGTGTCAAAGTCAACAATCAAGAGGAGACTTCACCAGAGTGAATACAGAGGGTTCACCACAGGATGTAAACCATTGGTGAGCCTCAAAAACAGGAAGGTCAGATTAGTGTTTGCCAAACAACATCTAAAATAGCCTTCACAGTTCTGGAACAACATCCTATGGACAGATGAGACCAAGATCAACTTGTACCAGAGTGATGGGAAGAGAAGAGTATGGAGAAGGAAAGGAACTGTTCATGATCCAAAGCATACCACCTCATCAGTGAAGCATGGTGGTGGTAGTGTCATGGCGTGGGCATGTATGGCTGCCAATGGAACTGGTTCTCTTGTATTTATTGATGATGTGACTGCTGACAAAAGCAGCAGGATGAATTCTGAAGTGTTTCGGGCAATATTATCTGCTCATATTCAGCAAAATGCTTCAGAACTCATTGGACGGACCTTCACAGTGCAGATGGACAATGACCCGAAGCATACTGCGAAAGCAACCAAAGAGTTTTTTAAGGGAAAGAAGTGGAATGTTATGCAATGGCCAAGTCAATCACCTGACCTGAATCCGATTGAGCATGCATTTCACTTGCTGAAGACAAAACTGAAGGGAAAATGCCCCAAGAACAAGCAGGAACTGAAGACAGTTGTAGTAAAGGCCTGGCAGAGCATCACCAGGGATGAAACCCAGCGTCTGGTGATGTCTATACGTTCCAGACTTCAGGCTGTAATTGACTGCAAAGGATTTGCAACCATTACCGTTCACCTGATTTGGATGTAAATACCCTCAAGTTAAAGCTGAAAGTCTGCAGTTAAAGCACATCTTGTTCATTTCATTTCAAATCTATTGTGGTGGTGTATAGAGCCAAAAAGATTAGAATTGTTTTGATGTCCCAATATTTATGGACCTGACTGCATATATTGTGACATCAGGCAGGTAAAATCGCCTGGTTGCATCCAGTATGGCAAATATGTGTGTCCCAGATTCAGGCTCTATGCCGATTTGTACCACTAGGGGGAAGTGCTGAGAGTCCTGCAGGGGTAGATAGAGGTAATGAGCCCAGCTGAATTAAGTTGGCTCATTAAGGCCTCTACAAAAACTCCCAGCATGCAAAGAGAGTTGCTCCATCCGGGAACCAGTTTTGTGACTGTTTAGACTGGGGAGTGTGATACCTGTGTGTGCGGTGAGACAACGCCTGTGTGGGAAGCCTTGTTAACAGGAAGATAGGTGCCAGGGACAGCACAAGGCTGCACCTCGCTGATAGCCAGGGAACCTGTGTGTGGTAAGTAGACAAGTTATGTTGTGGAAATTTTATGAAGATGTATTTAATATGTATTGTCATAAGTGTCTCCCAGTGTTAGCGCTCCTGCAGCCCACGCTGGTTGACATCCGTCTGGTAGTGAAAAGCTCCTTGGGGATGCAGAGAAGTGTTTGCAGAGTGGGGATATGTCCACCAGCGAAGGGCCCCTGTGCGATACACAGAACGATCGTCTGGTGGGGGTGTGTTCGCTCTGCAAAGACATTATCGGTTTAACGAGTGTGCGCTCGTGTCACCCCCGTGTGCCTGATCAACATATTTGTGGCCCAATGAGTGTACGCCTGCCGATAATCTCTCGTCCACAAAGACAGTAGTATAGTCTGGGTATGTGTTGTTCTCTGGAACAATGCAGAATATCACTTCCTTGCTGCTAATCCAAATTGTGATAGGAGATCCGTCTCCACTTCCTCCCTCAGGTTAGGGGGCCTATAGCATACTCCCAGTATTATTTTCCCCTTAGCTTCATCCCTTTGGAGCTCTACCCATAAAGATTCCACCTCCTCCCTAGCCCCCTCAGTGATGTCATCTCTCACATTCACTTGTACATTATTCTTGATATATAGGCATACCCCTCCCCCTTTTTTACCCTCTCTATCCTTGCGGTATAGGGTATACCCTTGAATGTTTGCCAGCCAATCATGAGAGCTGTTGAACCAGGTCTCTGAAATTCCCACAAAATCCAAATCCTCCTCGTACAACAGTATCTCTAGTTCACCCATCTTGTCCGCCAGGCTCCTGGCATTGGTGAACATGCCACATAGTTTAGACCGGTCGCATATTGTCCTCATATTGGGTGTTCCGAGATTGCAACTAGGACTTGCTACTATACTCACCTTGTGTTGTTGTGCTTTGGTCAACCTACCACTAATGCCCCCAACACTACCCTCTGGAATATCTTCCGTGCTGGCTATCACTGTCTCTGGACCCTCCCCCCCATTGCCTAGTTTAAAAACCCCTCTAACTTTTTGGCCATCTTCATTCCCAGCAGATCTGCACCCTCCTCATTTAGGTGCAGTCCGTCCCTTCTATAGTACCGGTTACCGACTGAGAAGTTGGCCCAGTCCTCCAGGAACCCAAACCCCCCCTTACTACACCAGCTCTTCAGCCACTTGTTTACTTCCCTAATCTCCCTCTGCCTCTCTGGTGTGGCTCGATGTACCGGTAGTTTCAAAACAGCAACAATTCTTTTTTACGTACACCAATACACGCAATCTCTGAGGGAAATCAGCAATATGTTTACATTTCACATTCGTTTCCAAATTCAAATGTTGTTATTTCCGATGAATTTAGATTCATTATTTCAAAGCATTGATGAAATATTGTAATTCGGAATTTGGACACATCTAAATAACAACGTGTGCCAGAATTTCGATAAGAAATGAATCGCACATGTCTATTCCATACAATGGGCCTTTATTCTAATGCCGTGTACACACGACCGGACTTTCGACGGACTGAATCACTTCAGAGTTTTCAACGGACTTCCGTCGAATCGGACTTGTCTACACACAATCACACCAAAGTCCGATGGATTCGACCATGATGACGTACGACCGGACTAGAATAAGGAAGTTGATAGCCAGTAGCCAATGGCTGCCCTAGCGTCGGTTTTTGTCCGTCGGACTAGCAAACAGACGAACGGATTTTTTGACCGGACTCGAGTCCGTCGGAAAGATTTGAGACATGTTCTAAATCTGAAGTCCGTCTGATTTTCGACAGAAAAGGTCCGCTGCAGGTCCGATGAAGCCCACACACGGTCGGATTGTCCGACGGATTCGTTCCGTCGGATAAGTTTGGTCGAAAAATCCGGCCGTGTGTACACGGCATTAGATTACAGAGCCTAAGGATCCTTATACTTTTCATGGATTTCATTCTTTAAGCCTTCACCCCAATGCCTCCTACTCCCAGAATTGTTGGAATTTTGTTAGTATTATCAATGTTGCAAATAATGATGATGATAATAATAATAATAATAATAGGAATGAAAAGTACCTTTTTTCTGCTATTTGGGTAGCAGGCTTCATATTGTCATCCCTATAGATGCACATTACTTCTCAACGTTGATTGTATGTACAGGATCCAAATCACCTTTATATAAAAAATATCCTCTCCCCTCCCCCTTCCCAGAAGATACAGGACCCTCCCTGGACTCCCATTACTCAGACCGGTCCCAGATGATACAAGACCATCACCATCTCCCTGGACTCCAATCACTGAGACCTGTCCCGGGTGATACAAGACCGTCACCATCTCCCTGCATTCCCATCACTTAGATCGGTCCCGGGCGATACAAGACCTTCACCATCTCCCTGGACTCCCAACACTCAGACCGGTCCCAGGAGAGAGGCTGGATGAGAACAGATAAAGAATGTTTAATTTTTTTTTATAGGCAGCTGTGATGCTGTGAATAAAGAACGCTTTCAGATATTGAAGTGTTAATCGTTTTTTTTTTTTTCATCACTCAACAAAATGAAAAGTAACTGAGGGGAAGAGAAATCCAAATCATATCAATATTTGGGGTGACACCTTCCCCGTTTGCCTTCTTCTAGGTAGACTTGCACAGAGTTGTTAAAGGAATTCGGCAGGTAGGTTGTTCTTGGAGAACTAAGCACAGAATTTTTGATTTGTAGTTTGACATTGATAATCGCTCTATAATTTATTTGTATACATGCAAAAAAAACAAGCTCCTGAAGAAGCGGTAACTCCTTCTGCGAAACATGTCAATATATACATGACCATATAGAGCCTTGCTTTGTCCTCCTTTTAAATGTATGTATTTTAAATTGTGATTGTAATAAAATGTAAAAACTTGTATACCAATCTTTGTTATCCCAAGCTTTTTGTATGGTACCATTAAAGTCCATTTCAGCCTCCTCAACTTCTTCTCTATCTTGTTGGGACGAAGGTACCCCTCCCCCTTTTTTTTTCGTACCTCATTATAAAAGTTGACAC